>NW_025918830.1:0-120020 GCF_907164915.1 Impatiens glandulifera
GTTATTTGTTCGGTTCAGTAATGGAAATCGGTTTTACCGCTCATCCCGGTTGACCGATACTATAAAGACGGCGCAAATTGGTCTTATCTAATTGGCTTTTCATTCGGCTATTTATACAAGAAACGGAACCAGTAGTGATCGGTTTGGTAATGAGAAATCAGTTATACCACTCAATCAATTGACCGACAAAATTATAGGTGATACTCTATAAAACAGAATCGGTAAACCGACCAGCGGTTTAACCGATAATATCTTTGGTTTCATAAAGTCTGCGCAATCGGTTTTTCAATCGGTTATATGATCAGTTCGGTAGAAGAATTCAGTTTTACCGTTCAGTAATATCGGTAAAACTCATCGTTTATTCTCAAAAGTAGAACCGGTAATTTGTCTGGTAAATTATTCGGTAGAACCTTCGGTTCTTATACAAGACACAAAATCTATTATTTGACCGGTTTCTACCCTTGGAAGCGGAATTGGTAAAATCCACGCAACGATAACTTGACCGGTTATTTACAAAAAAGGTAAATCGGTAAAATGATCGGTAGTTTTATCGGTCAGATCCAAGAGGCGGAACCGGTTTTATGCTAAGAAAGTTTTATATTGAAAGCAGCCGGCAATGTCCCTTTTAGTGCAACACAGAACATTTCCGTTAATAACAGAGGTGAGCCTTCACATGATCAGACTGTCTTATTGCTATTTTAATATAAGTCTGATGAAATCTTTTGGGAAGTAGAAGTCTACTAAAGAAGATCAGTCTACCATTTTGGTATAAGTCCAAAATAGTCTACTTGGAGAAGATATTTGTCACACTATTCTAGATAGCCAAATTATTGAAAGACAAATCTGAATGATGCTCTGCTCCTCAAAAATTGTTAACCCAATTAATGGCCATGTTGACTTCTCATCAAACAAGATCAAAAGACATCCCAAGAATGTACTACAAAGATCCTTAACAAATCAGATCCAAGAAATGATGTACTGTCAAGGAAATATATCAGTTGAAGAAGAAGAATATGACCGTTGTCATATTCCTATTTAAGAGAACTCAATCAACCGGATAAAGCACGATGCTACAACCTTAACTTTTCTCAACCTTTAACAACACACTTGAATCTTACAACCTTAAAACCTGTTGAACTAAGAACTTTGCAAGAACTTCAAACCATCCTTGCAGTTCGACAACAGATAAGTTTGTTGAAGCCTGCGGATGCAAATCCATTTTAGGATCTAATAATGACATCCTAGATAAGGCCAATAAGAAGTTAAACCTGGTGAAAGATAAGCTTAAGACTATAAGCTTTGTCAAGATAGTTTAATTAAAAAAGGAATTGATCCATACTGTGAAGATCTAACCTTGAAAGATGAGATTACTTATGTTAAGCCAACTGAAAGCTGGCTAAAGCCCCCCGAAAAGGGAAACCAGCAAGTCTAGCAAACCAAAATTTGACAAAAACTAAAGAAGTTTTAGACAAAAACAATCCTCTAAGGTTAACGGAACAACTGATGGCAAGAAGATGACTTCTAAGCCTAAATTACATGCACTTCTCACAACACAACATGGGAAATCCTTCAACATAACCCAAAAATATGGATTCCCAAGGGACTAATTAACCGCAGACCCAATTAAATGTGGGTACCAAAAACTATAAATATATATATTTCTAGGTACATCAGATCAGCTACTAGGAGGAGTCTGTCTAATATCTAAAAAGCGGATGCTCCAGACATATGACAGGTGATAGACATCTGTTGACCGAAATAACGAAGTGCACTGGGCCTAAGATCACCTTTGGTGACAACAACAAAGGTAAAACATGATTAGTATAAGCCTGTTGTGTGACAATAGATATACTATTGATTTTCAAACACAAGAATGCATGATTAAGAATTAGTAGAGAAACACCCTACTGACTTGAAAAATAAGATATCTAATCTCGTATGCATGATAGAAAAAATTATCAAAATTGGCTATGGAATAAGATTAAATCATCTAAATTTTAAAACCATTAACAATATTTGTTTGAAAGATTTAGTTTCTAAAATGCCTAAATTGAAGTTTTCAAAAGACAAGGTCTATCCTACTTGCCAGCTAATAGGTTGGAAGATGCTACTCTACAATCTGATAGTGATGATGAAGTTACGGTCAACAGGATTAACACATCTAATCAGACGGCTGATCCGATTGATATTAAACTAGACGACCATACTTTAAGTTAGTAGAAGGCTGACAGTCCGAATGTTGTAGGGCCATCATATCCTCTAGGACCAAACTTTAAATGGAACATAAATCAACCACCCGAATTAGTAATTATTAATCCTAACACTCACCAATTATTGGATGAAATTGCAAACTCTGCCTTTATTTCTCAAATTGATCCAAACAAGATCTATGGAAAATTGGATACATGTCATGCACGAGGAGTTAAATCAATTTGAAATAAATAAATTGTGGCATCTGATCCCACGACCGACTAATCAATCGGTTATTGGAACCAGATGGGTTTTTTGAAACAAGCTTAGTGAAAATGACTTGGTTGTGAGAAACAACAAGGCTATAGGCAAGAGGAAGAAATTGACTTTGAGGAATCATTCGCCCTGTCGCTAGACTTGAAGCTATTCAAATCTTCCTAACTTATGCATCTTTTATAAATTTCAAAGTTTATCAAATGGATGTGAAAAGTGCAATTTTCAATGGAATTTTAAATGAGGATTTGTATGTTGAACAACCACCTGAATTTCAAGATAACTCATTTCATAATCATGTTTTTAAACTTGACAAAGCCTTCTATGGTCTTAAGAAATCTCCTAGAGCTTGGGATGACACTTTATCAAAAATTTTGTTTGATCATGATTTTATCATTGACACTGTATAAAAGATGTTGTTTAGATTTGTTAAAGATTCTCATATACTACTTGTTCAAATTTATGTTGATGATATCTTATTTGGGTCAACTAAACCCAAACTATGTGTGAAATTTTCTAAATTAATGCAGGAAAGTTCAAGATGAGCATGATGGAAGAATTGACTTTCTTCCTTGGTCTACATGGAGAGCTTCTCAGCTGTTTCAATTCCTATTAATTCATATAGCAATCTTTAAAAAGATGAAGATGGAGAGAATGTATATATCATCGCTTATAGATGAATCATAGATTCCTTGCTCTATCTAACAACTAGCCGGCCAAACATCCTGTTTGATGTCGGCGTTTGCGGAAGATTTTTGGCTAACCTTAAGCAATCTCATTATATTGATTCTAAGTGTATTTTCAAGTATTTAACCAAAACTCAAAATGTGGGACTGTGGTATCCAAAGGATTCATGTTTCAATTTTATTAGCTATTTTGATCCAAATTATGCAGGCTACAAGATCGATCGGAAGAGAACTAGTGGGACTTTCTAGTTCCTTGGTGATCGTTTAATCTCTTTGTTCAGCAAGAAGAAGACATTTGTGCCACGTCTACAACAGAGGTTGACTACCTTACTGTGGGCAACTACTGTTCTCAGCTCTTTGGATTTCAACAACAATTGAGAGATTACGACATCCAGGAAGAGGAGTCACCAATTTTCTATAACAACACTAGCGCGATTGCCATAACATACAATCCGATGTCATTCTAGAACCAATCATATATGACATCCGACACCATTTCATCCAGGAGCATGTTAATTAGAAGAATATTCGGCTGGAATATTTTCCAACAAATCAGCAAGTGATAGATGTGTTCACGAAACCAATCCCCGAGACTAAGTTTTCTTAATTTAGAAATGTTTTGGGTATTTTAGACCAAAATTAATTTAATTAAGTATGCACAAATTGTGGGGAAAATTTGTTGATTAATGTGACTAGACAGACGTGTTAAGACAGATATCTCAATCGGACTAATCAGATCAGTCGTCTGAAGAAAATATGTATTAGACGAGTTATGCTTAAGCAACGTGATATTTAAGTGTTGTTAGACGTCTAAATGTGAGGTAGACGTTTATTGTTGCATCAATAGACGTACGTGAGCAGACACCGTCGGAATAGACGAATGTAGATGCGTCTAGTGATGTACGTTAGCAGACGCCGTCTGAACATACGTCTAACCAGCTTAAAGGCAAGGCAATTGGATAGTATAGACAAACGTCTATCTACGTGCTTCTTTAGTCGTCTAATGTTTTATGAGCTGTACATGTACTTTTTTCGCCCATAAAACAAATAGTCATATTTCTAAATACTTGGATGAGATAAGATAATTTCTTTTAAATATCTCCAAATATTAAATAGCATGAAGATACATGTCTATTAATGTTAAAAATAACTAATATCTCCGACGGTTAATTAATGCACGTCTTTTAATTAATGATGGTTTTTATGATGGCTTAAATGACGTCCTCTAATGATGATTTTCTTGGGAAAACGTTTTAAAATAATGATGGTTTATTTTTTAATGATGTCCTTTGGGACGTGTGGCGTTTTAAATCTATTTAAGGGTGCCTTGTATGCCTAAAGGATTTTAAAACCATCTTTGAGATTTTCTATAAATCCTAGAATATATTGTGCTCTACCATCTTTCTAGAAAACCTAATCATCTTCTTTTTTTTTCCTCTTCAAACCCTAAAGATGTCTAAGAAGATTGTTCTGTTCTCTCAAAATATTATGCAGGTAGATTTCAAATCAGTCTACGAGTATGAACAGTCAGAGATTGTCGCGAAGTTCAAAACCCTAGAGGTGTCCGGTTTTAGAAGGTTCCTCAGCGGTCCCTTCATTCTCCATGATAGGAAAGTCCGATCTCCATGAAGGTTTTTGACAAATCTATTGAGGCGACAATGAAAGGTGTTCAAATATCCATCTCCAAAGCCTCTTTTGCTGAGTTCTTTGAGCTTCTTTTGGAAGGTCACAAATTCAACGCTATTATTCCTTCCAAAATCATTTCTTAGATGAAACCCTATTCTCAGACATTGGCGGTCCATTAAATATCAACGGCAAAAAGAAGCTCTTCAAGTACACCATTTCTGCCTTTTGAACGACATCGTGGAGAAATCGATTAAAGGGAGAGTAGGGTATTTCGATACATACACTCAAGATCGCTTCAAGTATATGGTGACTATAACTAGAGGGATGTTAGTCAACTGGACGTTCGTTCTCTAATCTACTCTTTGCCAGATAGTTTCTTTGTTGAGAAAGTAGAGTGTGGGCTTTTTAGTCCCACTCAGTTGGCTCTTGGAGCATCTGAAAGTTCATGTAGGAAGGGGCGCATCTGTTAACCCTTAAAGAATATTGATGGGCTTCACCATGAGGAATTTCAAGGTGCGTATGAAGCTCATAAAGGATTCGAAGTCAGACTCTTCGGCTCAACAGACGAGTGGTCAGTCGCTCACTCGGTCTAAGCGTCCTACGACCTCTAGTCGAAGGACCCCTGTGAAGAGAATGAAGACTTCGGGCATAGAATCTTCTGCAAGTTCTTCAATCTATAAGAGGGAGTCCAAAGATGATGACGAAGTAGATTCTATTCCTACAAGGGAAAGAATTGAGGAAACCCCTATTGTTGTGATCAACCAATGTTTTGGCTAGTCCAAGCAAGAAGCATGTTGAAGCGTCTGCCCCTACTTCCAGTTATACGGAAATCAACACGTCTGTTCAGACGGATGCTCTTCCAACTTTTCAGACGGAGACGTCTACTAATGTTCAAACGTTCACTAAGGTACCTCAAACCTCCTCTTTGTCCAAAGTACCTATTACTGAAGTTCCCGCTGTCGAATAAGTTGTTGGACCATATGTGACAGTTGGTCAATGCATTGAGATGAGACAGGGGAAAACACGGCTGTCTTCCTCACCGAACCACTGGTAGCTAATGCTACTAGTGTTATTGATGGTGTTCGGCCTGATGCAGAGCCTCATGTTGTGCCCTCACCTGCTGCTGCTGGTATTATTGAAGAAGTGCCTATTAAGACGGATGCTAGACCTGTTGTTCTTTTTCCTGAAATTTCTTTTTCAAAGAACATGTCTCTATTTTCTATGCTTAGAGTAGCCCTAGGGGCTCTGGGTATTCTTTTCAGAGAACCAATCCATGTTCCTAAATCTTCCGAGGTTACAAGGGATGGAAAAGATGTAGCTGGATTTATTCCTGAACCCTCGTCTAAAGCCAATTAGACGCTCGACCTCATCATGAAGGATGTCAAGGAGAATACGGCTAAGAAGATTGACATGTTCAATATATAGATATGCAACTGGCTCCACTCGAAATACACTGATGTTATAACTAGTAAAAATATAGAGAAAAAGTGGAAATGTTGGTGAAAACGGAGAAGTTAATCTTCTCTTGGACAAAAACACAGGATGTTAACGAGGCTCTTAAGTGAAGAGAGCTTTTTGTGGCAAATACGAGAGGCGAGCTCTTTTTCCCCTGTTTTGTCAAAGGAAAGCAAACTTCAATTCCTTTGACAAGATGGCTCAAACGGAAGCTAAGGTCCTTAACTGTCTCAATTTTCTAATTGAATCCTATTGTAAAACTTCCCTTCGATTTATTCATGGCACCGTGTCATCCTCTTCGGATGCTCTTCGGAACATAGTATCTCGTGTAGAGATCACCTGCCCAGACAATGATGAGAAGATGATATACATTGATGAGATGTCGTCTCCGCAAGGTGAGCCTCGTCACATTTTCACAACTGAGCAGATGCTCTCAATGAATGAAGAGTAGGCGACTATTCATGCCATCGAGCAAAAAGAATCTTCCATTGAGAAAAGGAAGTTCTTTGCCTATTATTTTGTTGAACAAACGCCCCTCCCATCCAAAGCTCGGGAGATTGTTCTTACTATTGAGAAGGATATCTCTTAAGCTTCTGAGCAGACGCCTATGTATGTTCAAAAGGGAACGTCTGAAGTTCCCCCTCGTCCGAACAGAGGTAGACGTCGTCTATTGAGGAGGAACCCACGAAGTCATCTGAACAAAAGGGAGTCTGAAGCTGAGGTTGCTAAGTCTTCTTCTTCGTTTAAAGTGATGGAATCTTAAGAAAGACTACGCACTCCTTATACATCCAAGCTTTCTTCTCCATCCAAGCCCAACTCCCTTCATGATCATCCTCTTTATTCTGAACATATATCAGGATATGTCATGGATTTTTGTGACGAAATCCAAGGAACTATAAGTGCATCTAGGGTGTTGATCAATATTCCTCGGGCATCCTCTCAAGACAACAAACTAAAGCACTCCATACAAGTACGTATTAAGGCTAATCCTCTATGCTCTCTTCCTTCTAGTTTGAACATTGTCTCTTCTGCCCATTCTTAATCTGAAGAATCCTCTTTGGGAAGTATGAGTTTTCGCAAGATCTTTCTGGATGCTTTGGCTCCGATGCAGCAGAGCCTACAGTTAATGTCTTCAAGGTTGCTGAATCTTGAAATGGAATCTGCAACGAATTCTAAGGATAATGCTAACTTAGCCGCGGCTCAGAAGAGTACAAATAAAGACATGCCAATGACTACTCATTAAGTAATGATCCTCCACACTCAGTATACAAGGATGCAAGTAAATTTGCTCAATCAAAACGATGAGATTCATGACAAGACCAAGTCCTCCAGTCACGAGCTTCATAATAAGACAAGGTCTTCAATTGAATCTCTAACTCTTCAAATTCTCGAAGTCGCCAAATCTCTGAAGAGTGCTGAAGAGAAGCGATTAGAAGACGCTGATGCGGTCGCTTGGTGCTTCTAGGCCAAAGAAGATACAATCGCTGAAGCCTTGAAAGCCAGAGCTCATGTTGATGACAACCCTGATAATATAAAAAATGGGGAATGTAGAAATAAAGGTGGGACAAGTGTTTGGGGAACTCGTTCAAGAAGGAGGCCTGCCCGAGATAATCTGCCTGTCCAAGGTGTCACGGGCTTAGTCATTCCAATAACGATCTGTGCGGCACTAGTTACGATCTTTGCAAGAACGATTAACTAGTTAGCCATACTCGACGTAACACTCAACGCTTAATAGAATTGACACAAGAATTCTAGAGAGAGAGAGAGTAAACTCTTACTAAGAATAATAATATTATATCACTTGAATACTTGGTGATTTACAAAGGAATACCTCAAAGGTATTTATAGGCTATCCCCAACTACTATATTAATTACATAGCACTCAACTACCTCATTAATGGTGTGCTAGCCAACTACCATATTAATAGCTTACTACCGAACTACCACCTTAATGCCTTAGAAACCAACCACCGTATTAAGGCAAGCTTTCTTACAAGGCTTCTAGAATGTTCCTAGGGTTGGGCCTTCATGGATGATTGAGCCCCTTATGTTAGGTCCACAAGGGAGCCGTAAAAAAGGTGGTCGTGGTCGCGGCCAAGAAGATCTCGGTGGTCGTGAAAGTGAGTATGGTGGTGGTCAAGGTGGAGGAAATGGTCGAGGATGGTTTAGATATTTCTTCAACGAAAATGAACAAATAGGGAAGAAACGTTAAACCTTGGATATCTTTTAAAGTTCGTTATCTTACTTGATTTGTATTATTAACTTAATTTTAACTAAGATTTAACATCATCAAAAGGGGGAAATTGTTATATTAAATTAAATAAAGAAATAAGAAAATTAATGAATAGAGAAATAATTAATAAATTTAAGAGAATATGTACGACATAGTTTTGATGATGTGGTTTGAATAAAACTAGGTTGAGTAATTTGTCTTTGTGAAAGTACTCCTCATAAGACGTATATCTTCAGATGTAGTCTGAAGCAAGCGCGAGCAGATATCGTCTAACTTCATTAGACGTTGTCTAAAGTAGTGCGCGAGCAGACGACATTTAACTTTATTAGACGTGGTCTAAAAAAGTACCGAGTAGACGTCGTCTAACTTCATTAGACGTATTCTAAAGAAGTGCGCGAGAAGACATCGTCTAACTTAATTAGATGTGGTCTACAGAAGTGCGAGAGAAGACGTCGTCTAACTTCATTAGACATGGTCTAAAGAAGTGCGTGAGCAGACGTCGTTTAACTTCATTAGACTTGGTCTAAAGAAGTGCGCGAGCATACGTCGTCCAACTTCATTAGACATGGTCTAAAGAAGTGTATGAGCAGACGTCGCCTAACTTCATTAGACGTAGTCTAAAGAAGTGCACGAGCAGACGTCATCTACCTTTATTAGACATTGTCAAAAGAAGTGCACGAGAAGACGTCGTCTAACTTCATTCATTAGACGTGGTCTAAATAAGTGCGCGAGCAGACGTCGTCGAACTTCCTTAAACGTGGTTTAAAAAAGTACGTGAGCAGACTTTATCTAACTTCTTTAGTCGTGGTCTAAAGAAGAGCGCTAGCAGACATTGTCTAACTTCATTAGACGTGGTATTAAGAAGCATCTGAAGAAAGTATCCGACTATCCATCTAGTTCATCAGCAGTATTCGTTATTAGTAGTCTGACAAGTCAGCTCAACAACAAATGAACAACTGCCACATACGCTAGAATTCAAATTGTTCGTTCTGTACTATTCCAGTACAACACGATCTCAGATAATATTCGGTGCACTAATAATCTATACAACATGATCAAACGCATACCCTCTATTGTACTATCTCGTACTATTGGTATCCTTCCAACGGTGTACTGATACATGTCCATTTAAAGATTCGACCTTTGGTGCACTTCAAGTAAAAATAGTTATCCAAGGATAATGGACGAATGTCTCAATCTCTTGAACTCTTGCACTTTCTCGATTACACTCGCTCTTCCTATCAGAATCTGAGTATTTCTCACTCAAAAGTTCAAGTGCGGATTACCTACTATCTGTATGATTATTCTATAATTCATATAATGTCCTTTATGTGTGAAATCTCAGTATTGTAAGTTGAACAGAGGTTGTTCTATTCAATTGAGAGTTAGCTAGAAGTTCAGAAACAGGTAGTTGTTCAGTTCTGTATTTTCAAACTAGGTTTGTGTAGTTTTTTATTAAATCAAAGTCTTCTAGTGAATATCTTTCATGTTAAGGAAGAAGAGGTGACGTAGGATTTTTATCTCCGAACATCCATAAAACTCCGTGTTTTATTTCCTTTTTACTATTGCATTCGTTTTCTTGACGCTTAAAATTTAACAATTTGTTCTGCACTTGAATCAGTTCAAGAGCTTGTGAAGATTTACGAAAAATAGACACAAATCTTAATCCCTCATACTATTATCATCGAATTGAAAGTGATAAGTTGTTAACTATATTGAGACCCCTTTCTCCATACTCGACATCGATCCTAACATACTGTGATCATTTGAACATGATCCACCAAAACACTATCTATCGATAGGTCCAAAACATTATCTCTCGCTAAGTATTGTAATCATTCGTACACCATTTGTTAAAACCTTATATGTCAATAAATCCATAACATTAACTCTCGATTTATTCATGATCCACCATTTGTACAGCTATTATTTGTTCATGATCCACCAATAATTTATCTATTTATATGTCTAAAACCTTATGTCTCGATAATTATGACGATCATTCGTACATGATGTACCAAAACCCTATATGTTGATAGGTCCAAAACTTTATCTATCGATAAGTTCTACGATCATTTATACATGATCCACCATAACCCTATATGTCGATAGGTCCAAAACCTTATCTCTCAATAAATACCGTTTTCATTAGTACATGATCTGGTAAACCTTATCTGGTTTTAGGTCCAAAACCTTATATGTTGATAAATAACTCAATCATTCGTACATATCCGACCAAAACCCTATTAATCTATTGGTCTAAAACCTTATATGTTGTTAAGTTCATGCGATCATTCGTACATGATCCGCCAAAACCCTATATTTTAATAGGTCCAAAACCTTATCTGTCAATATGTATCCAAAATCATTCGTACATGATCCTCCATAACCCTATCTGTCGATATGTCATAATACTTATCTCTCGATAACAACTGCGATCATTTGTACATGATCTTCCAAAACTATATTTGTCTATAGGTCCAAAACCTTGTCTCTCGATAAGTACCGCGATCATTTGTCCAGATTTGCCAAAAACATATATGTCGATAGGTCCAACACCTTATATCTCGATAGGTACCACGATAATTTATACATGATATTTCAAAACTCTATCTATCGATAACTATCGTGATCATTTGTACATTATCGTGATCAAAACCTTATCTCTCGAGAAGTACCTACGATCATTCGTACATGATCCACCTAAACCTATTTATCGATAGGTCCAAATCATGATGTGTTGAAAATTACTAGGATCATTTGGACATTATTCTCCAAAACTCTATATGTTGATAGGTCCAAAATTGTATTGGTCGATAACTAATGTGATCATTTGTACATGATCTGCCAAGACCTTATTTGTCGATAGGTCTACAACATTATCTCTCGATAAGTATTCGATCATTACTACATAATCTGCCAAACCCTATATGTCGATAGGTCCAAAACATTATTTTTCGATAAGTACTATCATCAATTGTACATGATACGCCAAAATCCTATATGTTGATAGGTCCAAAACCTTAAGTACCGAGATCATTTGTTCATGATCCGCCAAAACCATATCTATCGATAGGACCAAATCTTTTTCTCTCGATAAATATTACGATCATTTGTACATGATCCGTTAAATCCTTATTTATCATTATGTCCAAAACCATATAAGTTGATAATTACTACGATCATTTGTATATGATCCGCTAAAATCCTATTGGTTATTAGGTATATAGCCTTATATCTCAATAAGTACCGCGATCATTTATACATGATACGCCAAAACCCTATTTATCGATATGTCCTAAACCTTATCTATTGATAAATACTACGATCATTCGTACATAATCCGTGATAATCCTATATGTTGATAGGTCTAAAACCTTATCAATCAATAAGTAATGTGACCATTTATACATGATCCTCCAAAACCCTATATGTCGATAGGTGCAAAATGCTATCTCTAGATAAGGACCTAAAATCATTAATACACTATCCGCCGTCCAAAACCTTATATGTCAAAAAGTACCCGCAATCATTCATACACGTTCCTCCAAAACCCTTTTTATCGATAAGTCGAAAAACCATTTCTCGATAAGTACTCACGATCATTCGTACATGATCCCCTAAAACCCTATTTATCGATAGGTCCAAAACCTTATATGTCCATAAGTACTACAATCATTCGTACAAGATCCGCCACAAACCTAAATATCGAGAGGTACAAAACCTTATATGTTGATATGTACTACAATCATTTCTACATAATCCTTCAAAATCATATCTATCGATATGTCAAAAACATTATCTCTCGTTAAGTACCACGATCATTTGTACATGATCCATAAAAACCCTATCTATTGATATGTTCAAAACCTTATCTGTTAATATGTTGAAAACCCTATTTGTTGATATGTTCAAAACTTATCTGTTGATAAGTATCGCAATCATTTGTACATGACCGCGAAAACCTATTATATCGATAGGTACAGAACTTTTGATGAGTACCGCGATCATTCGTAGATATCTACCAAAATCGTAAATATCTATAGGTGTAAAAGCCCATCTCCTTATAAATACCTGCGATCATTCATACATGATCTTCATAAACCCTTATATGTCGAAAGGTTCAAAACCTTATCTATCAATAAGTACCCACGATCATTCATACATGATCCTCTAAAAGCCTATAAGTTGAGATGTACAAACATTATATGTCGTTAGGTCAAAAACCTTATTTGTACATGATCCGTGAAAACCTACTCGTTCAATAGGTACAAGACGTTATCTCTTGATAAGTACCACGATTATTCGTAGATGATCTACCAAACCCGCATATGTTTATAGGTGCAAGTCATATCTCTCAATAAGTACCCGCAATCATTCATACATGATTTGCCAAAACACTATCTATCGATAGGTCCAAAACCTTATCTATCATAAATTACTCGTGATCATTCGTACATGATCTGCCAAAACCGTATTTATCGATTGGTCTAAAGCCATATCTCTCGAAAAGTACATACGATCATTCGTACATGATCTTCCAAACCCCTATTTGTCGATAGTTCCAAAACCTTATATATCGATAAGTAGTACGATCATTCGTACATAATCCGTTAAAACCTATTTATCGAGAGTTCCAAAACCAATGTTGATAAGTATTGCGATCATTTGTACATGATTCGCCAAATCCCTAATTGTCGATAGGTACTAAACCCTATATCTCAATAAGTACAGCCATCATTCGTACATGATCCGCCAAAACCCTATATGTCGATAAGTCCAAAACCTTATATGTCAATAAGTACACGCGATCATTCATACATGATCCTCAAAAAACCTATTTGTCAATAGATCCAAAAACCATATCTCTCAATAAGTACTCGTGATCATTCATACATGATCTTCCAAAACCCTATATATCAATAGGTCTAAAACCTTATATGTCGACAAGTACTGCAATCATTCGTATATGATCTACAAAAAACCTATTTATCAAGAGGTCCAAAACCTTATATTTTGATAAGTACTGTGATCATTTGTACATGATCCACCAAAATCCCATCATTTGATATGTCCAAAACCTTATTCATCGATAAGTAACGCGATCATTCGTACACGATCCACCAAAACCCTATTTGTCGATAGGTCTAAAACCTTATCTATCAATAAGTATCTGCGATCTTTCATACATGATCCGCGCCAAAACCCTATTTATCAATTGGTCCAAAAACTATATCTCTCGAAAAGTACTCGCTATCATTCGTATATGATCCTCCAAAGCCCTATTTGTCGATACCAAAAACTATATTTCTCGAAAACAACTTGCGAACATTCATACATGATCCGCCAAACCCTATTTGATGATAGGTCCAAAAACTTATATGTCGATAAGTTCTGCAATCATTTGTAAATGATTCGCCAAAACCCTATTTGTCGATGGATCTTAAATCAGTAAACATTGGTCCTTTGTCAACAACAGCTCACCCTTTCGGTCCTAAACAAGCAGTAGGTCATAGTTTTCTCAATTAGGTAAAGGGTCTTAGCTCTAGTTTGAGGGTCCTGAGCGTCAGAGAAACCAACATAGGCACAAAGCCAAGCTAGTTTTCTCGGTCTTATGTTCATAACAGCATCTAGAAGAGATGGAAGCGTCGGGAAGGTGTTGACCTCTAAGTGTAGATAAGCTCCTCGGTAGATTGGCACACGTGTACGCTCTAGGGTGTATATTTATCGATTGGAGGCTCTTCCAATGCATCCCAGGGCTAGTTTTTTCGGTCCTAAGCATTGTTAATCGACCGAAACCCACTGGTTTTCTTTTGTTAGACCTGCTCTAATTTATTTAACTAATTGGTGCTCTTTCTTAGGTTTGGAAATTGGGGAGTTTTATGTAGAAGTGGAAAGGGCAGTCTAGGGCATTTGAGTGTGAAAATGAATCTTTTTTTGCAAGGTGTTAAGAGGGTGTATTTATAGGAAAACCATGAAACCCTTGGGCCCAAAGTCCCACTTAAAACCCTACACACGGTTTGGCCAAATAATGTTTTTAAATTAATTAAAAAATGGTCTAGTCTTAAGGGATTGCCTAGTCTTAAAAGAATGATTTGTTTAATAAAAAACTAAGTCATTTCCAAATATCCTTTGTCACTCACGATTATGAGGCACATTAAAGATCCTTCAACTATCACCATCATGAAGATGAACGTTGGATTCACCTTTTCCTCTTTAGCATTTGATTCCATGAGTCGGATCTTGGGCATGGGTTGGTCCATAAGTCAGGTCAATGATCGAATCCATCAATTGTATCCTTTCCTTTGTTTGACTTTTGGTTAAATTACCTTTGATTTGGATCCCAATTCACAAACCTAATCCGGATCTTGCATGTGGATCTTGGATGATCCTTGAAGAGTCACACGTCTCCCTTTATCCTATAAATATTTTTGTTAAAAATAAAATTAAAACAATCATCTAGGAAGCAATTTTATTTTTAATTATTCATATTTTAAGGAACAATTATCATAAAATTTTAACTAACTATGTAAAATTAAATTGCAAAATCTAATCTAACAACTAATCAAGTAGAAAACTAATTTAATTAAAAAAATAATAAATTCATATCTAATGATTTTTTTTATGTTAAAAAAAATCTTTAAAGTATATATTTTGTATATTTTTATTTTTTATTAATATCCAAGGTATTATTACTTAGATGAACCCTTGACTATTCAAAGTATAATAACATCCCTAAGTGTTGTAACTTTGACAAATTACTACCTTAACTTACTATGAATCTAAAATCAATTATTTCTAAAAAACTCAATTGTTCAAAAAATCATTGTCTTTAAAATAAATCGTGCAATGAGCCTATGAATGAATTGTACAAATTCGTATAGGCTCAGAATTATTAAAAGTATAAACTATAAAATTTTGGAGGGTGAAAAATCAGTGTCTAAAGAATGCCCTCTTGGAAAAAATTTGTAGAAAACAGTCGGTTTAGAAAAATGCGTGACAAGTTTGAATATAGACCTTGCATTTTGAAAATAACCAATTTATAGTTTATTTTGGATTCCTTGAATGAAAACAGAACGAACCTTGTTGACGACGATGTAATTACCTCGAGAGACCCATGTAATTACTCTCCATTTTTCAAAGTTAGTGTATCATCCACTTGTTGACGATTCACCTTTGTGTAGAATATACATCGATCTTGGTGATTATGTTTGTTTAAAGTTAGTGAATTTAAAGTTAGTGTATCAAAGTTAGTGAATTTAATACTCATTTTAATCAAACCTCTACTTAATGATTATGTTTGTTAGTGAATTTAATGATTATGTTTGTTAGTGAATTTAATACATCGATCTTTGTGTATCAAAGTTAGTGAATTTAATACTCATTTTAATCAAACCTCTACTTAATGATTATGTTTGTTTCGCTTCTCTCATGGATCAAAAAAAAAATCTTAAAGATTATTCTAATCACATCTCTACTTACTGATTATTATGGATTTAAGAATCGTTCCTCAGTTTAGTGAAATACTTGACTATAACTTTAAGAACACTGCTCTACTGTTTAATAAAATGTTTAATTTAAGTATCTCTCCTCAGTTTAGCAAAATGTTCATTTTATGTATCACTCCTCAATTTAGCGAAATACTTGAATATGATTTTTTAAAAACACTACTCTTCTATTTTGAGAAAAATTATTTACTCACAACTATACTTAGTGATTAGGTTCGAAGTTAGACTCCCTTAATTTTCAAGACACTGGCGTCTTCTTCATTGGTCTTGAAATATTTTTAAAAATCAGTTTTGTACTTCCTTCCATAGAGCGTGTCGAGTGGAAGCCACATGTAACCAATTCTTCAAGATTAATGATATCGCTTCAGGGACTTGTCTTTTGTAGAGACATTTCGCCCTGAGTTTCTTCGAAGGATTTGTTCGCTTGAACGTTTAATCTTTCAACCATGCATCATGAGGTTGAGTCTCACTTCTAAAATTCGGAAGTTAGTGTGCTTTAGATTCTAAAGCCTTGGGCTCTTCTTATACTCATGTTATATTTAATAGAATCGATACATTCTTATTCTTTCATTGACAATTTAGATAAGGGTCTAAATGAACAATAAATGGTGATTTCAATATCTCAACCTTTATGAATATTGTTCTATTTTCTTCGGCCTCTTTTATTGGTGACCGGGATGTATCTAATAGAATCAAATACTTTGATCTTTCTTGATAATTAGATAGAATTTAAATAAACAACAATATTGTATTTCATATTTTATGAGCTCCCTCTTAAATATCAGTAGTTTAAACTTTCGTCTGGGCTCGAGGTAGATCCATTTGCAAAACGCTTTACTCGAATCACACCTGTTACATCGACTCGTCAAGAGACATCCGTTGGAGAGAAATGTATTTTCCTGTATCCCTACTTATTTCTTGCGCTCACTCATCAGTTTTCTTGGCACTAGAAAGGTTCAAAGGTTTAACTTGTTTTTATATTCTTGGCACTATAAGGGGTTTGATCGTTTTGGATAAATTTGTGATTCCATGTTCCTTTTGGCTTGAACTCTACGGGAATGTATTTTGTCCCAGCTCAATAATTGTCTTGCTAAGATTTTATTATTTAATTGGAACATAACTTGTGACAAGCTTCCAACGTATTCCCATAAAAGAAGAAATCAGGTCTAAACGTAGTTCCAAAATGATAGCACGGATAGACTGTGACTTTGTATTTTGTTGAGGAAGTTTCTTATATTTCTGTTGTAGTGGAAATTGACTTAAGTTGTTGGGATTTCTTAACCATATGCTGGAGTGGCTAATGACATAAGATGTGGGAATTTCCTTTAAGTGTCTACTGGATTAACAATTGACTTAAGCTGGGAAAAAATGTCTTAAGTATCTGTTGAAGTGGCAATTGACTTAAGTTGTGGGAATTTTCTTTAGTGTCTTCCGGAGTGGGAACTGACTTAAGTTTGAGAAATTTCTTAAGTGTCTACTGATGTGACATTTAACTTAAGCTGGGAAAATTTCTTAAATATTTGTTGGAATGGTAATTGAATTAAGCTAGTGAAATTTCTTAAGTGACTGTTGGAGTGACAATTGACTTAAGAATAAAATCTTTTGAAATCTTACGCTATTGGAGAATAATGTGCTTTAGCCATGTATTAGGATTAGCGGCAAGCCTAGTCTTGGAGGCATCAGAATAAGAGGATTCTTGAGGTACCCCTTTATCTTCTCGAATGCGTTCTGACAAGCGACATCCCAGAATCGACTTCTTAAGGTACCCCTTTATCTTTCGTTTTTCCTTAAAAGTCTAAACAAAGGATCACATGTCATAGTCAACTTGTGTATGAATTGACTTATATATTGGATCTTTTCTAAAAAGCCTCGTACATCTTTTTCCATTCGTGGAGGTGACATTGCCGTGATTGCTTTTATCTTGCTCGAATCAATCTCAATTTCTCTTTCTGTGATTAAGAAGTCGAGCATCGTTCCTATTTTTAATCCGAATGTACACTTCTTCGGGTTGATCCTAAGTTGGAACTTTCGGATGTGTTGTAAGAATTTGTCAAGATTCTAAATGTGCCCTTCTCGATCTTTTGATTGACAATCATATCATCGACATAAACTTCTACCTCCTTGTGGATCATATCGTGAAGAATCATTGTGGCAGCTCCTTGATACGTTGCTCTAGCATTCTTCAACCCGAAAGGCGTGAGTCTACAACAAAACGTTTTGAATTCTGTGATGAACATTGTATTCTTTTTGTCTTCTAGAGCCATTAACATATGGTTGTAGCTTGAGAATCTGTCCATGAATATAGGAGTGGATGGACTAATGCGTTATCCACTAGCACATCGATGTGTGGTAGTGGGAAGTTGTCTTTATGCTTGCTTTGTTGAGATCTTGATAGTCTACACACACTCGAATCTTCCATCTTTCTTCTCGACTAGGACTACATTGGCGATCCACTTTGGGTAATCTATAATTTTGAGGAATCCCGCATGGAGCTGTGTCTAAACTTCTTCTTTGATCTTGTCCATGATGTCTTCCTTCATTCTTCAGAGCTTCTTTTTCACTAGTTTCGTGTCTTCGTAAAGTGGTATGCGGTGTTGGATGATCTCTAGATCCATACCTAACATATCTTTATATGACCATGCAAAAGCATCTTTGTTCATTTTCAAAAGTTTTGTCAGATTTTTCGTTCTAAATCATTTAAACTTTTACCTATTAAAACAATCTAAGGATCTACTTCAGTGTTAAGATTTATTACAATTGTTTCATCTACAGTGGGCACATCCTCCTCTTATTTATCTAAATAATGCCTCATTTCATAGGTCATTTTAAATTTAAACGTTTCATCGGAGGGCATATAATCAAATGTTTCTTCTTCATTGTTAAAAATATTGTTCAAAGTGTCCACATACTCAATGTTTTTAAAATAATGTTCTGCATGTGAATGAAATTCAGAAGCGATATATTTTAAGTTTGAATTATTTTTTGAGAATGAGTGTGTCATCAGGTACGGATCATCCTCCTCTCCATCCATGACATCATCACGGTCAGAATCCATGTGTATCAACTGTTCTGGCCTAAATGGCTCAAAAGGGCATGTGCATGCGCCGTCTTCATAGTTGATCCTTGTTCTCGGCTCACGTTAACGAAATAGTTTGTGCATTCTCTCTAGTACGTCCTGCCAATTGACTGGTTCCCCCTAATCATGAAAGAAAAAGGGGTTTGAGTAAGTAGGCAATCAAAAAAGATTTCCAAACCTGGAAATCGGCGTTTGGATGATGGGTGTCTGAAAGGTTCTAGAAATTTGAAATATGGAAGGGTTTCTCCTTGTTTTACGAACTGGCCTTTCAAGGTAGGTGGGAAAGAAATGTATGTGTCAAGTATTTTACCAATTATTCTCTCATGGAGCCTAGATGGCTCGTAACCCATACCACAATAATTCACATTTCCTACCATCTACACTAAAACTAGTATTCCTGAAGCTTGTGGACTTAAACCAATACCAGGAAAATAATTTATCTTGTTCATCAATTACAACACTAGAGGAGGGAAATAATCAAATACTAGTATCTTGTACGAATCGTGCCTTTTCCTGAAATCATACCCATAGTAAAATCATTGAGGTGAACCTCTTCAAACGTAGCATTTGTTAAGCTAGTGCCTACCATGATATACAACTCTCCATTTATTGTGATCATTTTTTCTCGTGATACAAATCGAACTTTTTGATACAGAGTTGACGCTACTTCCTTCAACTGGTGTAACCATGGTCAACCCAATAATGATATTATATGACAACTTCATATCAATGTCAACAAACTCTACTTTGGACAATACTCCAGATATTTTAACAATTGTTTCTTTCTTTGCTCTATCGAAATCGCGAACACATAAGTCTGAAGGTACAACACTTTCTCTTTAAACATCGATCTTCTCTAAAGTTCTCCACGGAAAAATATTCAAGGCTGAACCATTATCAACTAAGGCCATCGGAACAGATTTTCCTTCCATACTCACAAAAATGTATAACGGTTTAGAATGACATTATCTTCGGATTTTACGCTACCCCATATACCATTCCAACCATCTGTTCTGAGTATGTTTTCACTGAGATTCTAGCTTGGGAAAGCTCGTTTAGTAGAGTCTGTCGGTGCTCAATAGAATACATCAAGAGTTCCACATTGACACATTGACATTTGTCTTCATTAATTGGGTGAGTAGACCGTTGCCAGCATTATGAGCAAGTGGAACATCATCTCCTCTATCTTTCTCCTTTCTAGTTTCAGTTTGCTTCTTAAGAAGCGATGCATTCATGAATGTGGGCTAGTAGTCTATGCCTCTTCGTGTCACATGTACCTCAGTTTCATTGGGCTTGAGACCTTCATCTATCTTCTAAAAATCTTTCGAATTTACAACTTCACATTCTTCAGTTTGAGACCACCAATCGTTTGTGGATTCCACATTTTTTGTACTGGCTTACCTTCCCACCAGACATTTGGGATGTTATCATCAGTTTTAACCAATTCATCTTTCCACCAATTGTCTTGGTCAAATTCTTCGAAATCACCAAAATCGAAAGCGAGGATCATCCAATTATCAATATTCACCGAGCAAGGGAAGTCCACCATCTTTTCTATTTCTACGTCTAACTCTACAAAATTGACATTGTGTTCCCAGTAGAGGGTTGGATTTCACTTGGGGTGCTGGAAGGTACTATCGTCAATAATTTCATGAATTTTATGTTTGAGGGAGAAGAAGAAGTCAGTAGAGGTCACTTTCGTTTAGTGGTATTTACAACATTCATTGGTAAATTTTCCCATTATTTCCTTCCCTGGATGAGGAGTCAATACTTGGATATTTTTTCTCGGTAACAATACTTATAGAGCTTTGATTGTTGACATTCAAAGATCAATGAACGTCATGCGAGGCTTAATAGTATTGGTTCGTGTTTGAGGGGGCGTTTGGACTTTCCTTGGTGGAAAAGGTTGTCTATAAGGACGCGCCGCTCCATTGTGCTTTTCCTCCCAAATGTTGGTAACATGACCAATTTTCACCTTCTTCTTTGGATTATACTCGTGGACACCAAGTATGATTTTTTCCCTTCTCCAGCTTCATTTATAAGGGTATATCATACACCTTTCCAGAACTGGTTAATTCTTCCAAGAAGCGATATTTTTGACCTGACAGTTTCTTCGTATACTGTACATTCATTTAGCGTAAAGCATGTCGACTTGTGCCAGTTCACTAGGTAGTTCGTCAAATACAGACGCGACTTCATTCCATTTGTTCGTGTAGCTTTCAAAATTTTCGTTTGCCCCTTGGCGGATCTGACGTAACTTCCGCTCGGGTTTTTCAACCTTGACAAACATAGCGAACCGACTAATGAACACCTTGACCAATTCTTCCATGGTCTAGTACTTTGCAATCGTGACCTCTCAAAGCGGTGTCTTTCAAGTACCTAGGAAATATTTGAGTAATCGTGACCTCTCCTAAATTGTGCGACATCATATTTATGATATACTCGTTCATGAATGTCACATGATCCTTCTTTCCCGAATATTTTGGAAGGTTTGGCAATTTCAGTCCATGAGGTATGGAAGCATTTTTTGCAGCTTCCATACTATACCTCTAGGATTCTATGGCCCTGGACGTACCACTAGCAGCTGGCTCACTTAGCTTCTTTAGGATTTCTACTTGTACCTTCTTCATGTTGCTCATTTCCTCAGCTTGATCGAGAACAACATCAACTATTGAACCTGATCCACTAAAACTCTATTTGTCGATAGGTCATAAACCGTATGTGTCAATAAGTATTATGATCATTCAAACATGATCCACCAAAAGCCTATATGTCGATAGGTTTAAAACCTTATCTCTCGAAAAGTACATGCGATCATTCGTAAATGATCTGCCAAAATTTTATTTGTCGATAGCTCCTTAACCTAATATGTTGATAAGTATCGCGATAATTTATACATGATCTGTCATAACCCTATATGTTGATAGGTCCAAAACCTTATCTTTTTATAAGTAACACGTTCATTTGTACCTCATCCGACCAAAACCCTATATGTAAATAGGTCCGAACCCTTATTTGTCAATAAGTACTTGCAATCATTCGTACATGAACTGCTTAAATCTATTTGTTAATTACTCTAAAACTTTATCTCTCGATACATGATCTACCAAAATCCTATCTACTGATAATTACAAACCTTATCTCTCGATAAGTAGCCGTGATAATTCGTGCACGATCCGCTAAAACTCTATTTGTTGATAGTTTTTAAACTGTATGTGTCGATAAGTATTGTGGTTATTCGTACATGATCCTCCAAAATCCTATATATCGATAGGTTAAAAAGTTTATCTCTCGATAAATATTCGCGATCAATTGTAGATGATCCGACAATACACTATTTGTCAATAGGTCCTAAACCTTATATGTCGATAAGTACTACTATCATTTGTACATGATATGCCAAAACCCTATTTTTAATAGGTCCAAAAACATAACTCTCGATAAGTATCGCTATCATTCGTACATGATCCGACTAAACCTTATCCGTCGATATGTACAAAATCTTATCTTCCGATAAATATCGGGATCATTTGTACATAATCTGCTAAAACCTTATATGTCGATAGTTCCATAACTTTATCTTCGATAAGTATCGCGATCATTCTAACATGTTCTGACTATAATCCTATATGTCGATAGTTCCAAAACATTATATGTCGATAAGTACCCTCGATCATTAATACAAGATCCATTAAACTCTAACTATCGATATGCCCAAATCTTTATCTTTCGATAAGTATCGCAATCATTTGTACATGATCTGAACAAACCCTATATATCAATAGGTTTAAACCTTAATCTTTCATTAAGTACCCATAATAAATCATACATGATCCGCTAAACCCTATCAGTCAATAGGTCTAAAACATTATCTCTCGATAAGAACCAACAATCATTTGTACATGATCTAACAAAACCTTATATGCTGATAGGTCCAAATCTTATTTTTCGATAAGTACACATAATAATTCGTATACGATCCCTTAAAACCCTAGTCTAGGAGTGGGGCCTTGCTGATGTTCAACATGCTTACGTCTGGTTTCTTGATTATAGTGACTAACCGCTCTGATACCACTTGTTAGGATCGGGATCGTCGAAGGAGACTGGGTCTTCCTTGGGACAACGCTTACACACACACCGATTGATAATAACCCTGTTAGAGGTTACTATCGGTCTCAATACTACGCAAGTTGTCACAAACTCATGAACCGAGTTCAAGTGCAGAACTGTTCGTTTCAACTTGAACCAACACAAGCACGGTTTAGACAGCAACATGAGGACACAAAGTACAAAAGAAACACAACATATGATTTATGGATGTTCGGAGATAAAGCTCTTACATCACCCCTTCTTCTCAAACGTTGAGAAGGATATTCACTGAGAATATTCAAAAAGTTTATAATACGTACATCGAACATCCAAGGCTTATTTACTGCTCGTTTTCGACTTCTTATTATGCTCACTCTGTTGAAAAAAATAGATTTTGTCAACTTACAACACTCACTACTCACATATAATAGATGAACTTATAATACACGTGGATTCTAAAACACACTAAATTGAAAGCTTGAACAAAATGTTATCGCATAAGGTTGTATCGTTGTCAAAAAGGTTGTTTATCGGTTGAGTTAAGTTCTCTTAAATAGGAATATGACAACGGTTGAGCTAAGTTCTCTTCTTCAACGGATATATTTCCTTGATAGTACATCATTTCTTGGATCTGATTGGTTGAGGATCCGAGTAGTACAGAAGGTACTTTGATAGATCAACATGGGATTTAATGAGGTTGATACTTTCCAAGAAGCAGATCAACGAGAAGATTTGTCTTCTACTAATTTGACTATCTAGAGTAGCGTGATAGATATCTGCCTCAAATTGACTGTTATCGGACTTATACCAATGTAGGTGTCTGGATTATTTGGGCAGGCTTCTACTCCCAAGAAGTTCTTATCAGACTTGTATAAAAGAGGAAATGATACAGTTTGTACATGTGAAGGCTCCCTTCTGTATTTACTTGAACTGATATGCCTATCACTGAATATGAAACTGTTGGTTGTGTTTAGTGTAATGTTAACTCTTCATAAACCGATTCTTCTTTATGGATCAGGCTGGTCAGACTACCGAGATTTAATTACCGATTTCACCTTCTAAGTATAACTAGATAAGTAACCTCTGGATTTATAATACTGAGTCTTTATATATTACCTAAGTGATAGAAAAACCGATTCCTCATATAGTATTGAAGTGATAGAAAACCGATTCCACTTCCTTAGGAAACAGTGAGCATAAAACTGATTACATTACCGAAGATATAGCTAAATGCACCGACTTTCTAAGATCGAAGTATAAAACCGGTTTTCCTGAATAGACTACCATTTTACCGATGATAAAACCGATCGCGCAGCCTTTATAGAACCGAGTATAAAAACAATTTTTCTTAAATCCGAACATACAAATAGCCGAAGATAAGGCCGATCATAAGACCGATTTGCGCCGTTTTTATAAAAACCGATCATAAGACTGATCATAAAACCAATTTGCTGAGATTGTTTTCTTATTTTCCTTTAAGACAAGACATAACAGTTCCGGTTTTTCTTTATCTACACAAGAATTAACTTGGTTGGTTTTGTTTAGATATTTAATTTAAAACTAATTTATCTAACAATTTTACCTTTTTTGATTATTTAATCTAAATATTCAAAACTTGTAATCGTTGGCCGTGAAGTTAATTTTAACTCTAACACTATTCAAAGCTTGATTAATTAATTTAAAAAATGATGGTTTGGTTTCTAGCAATTTCTCCCTTTTTGATATTTTTATTTAAAAATTATCAAAATTTGTATATTAAAAAGGAAACATATTCATCAATAGGCAATCCTATTAAATAACGATAAATAGTTAGCAATATAAACCAAATGTTTAAAGTTCAGTAAGTCATGAATTGGATATAAGGAAAAGTAGAATTTAGTATCTCCCTCTTTTCATTTTTTAAATCGGTTGAGAGAGTTCATCCTCTATCCATCCTTGCATAAAACCCCGATTGTCGACAGGATTGGCATTACTAGCTTCAGCATTGAGATCAGCCAAGTTCCCGCCACCCCGTCGTAACCTCCGGTTGGACTGAGCACTACGTGGGACTTCTGGTATAGGTTCTTCCGGTTGAGGCTGGGAGTGTAATGCGGCTCTGCGTCTTCGAATCAATGGTTCTTCTTCCTCTTCTTTCAGATATGTCGTTGTCTTATAGTTTTTCAGTTTTCGGCACCTCATCGATAGGTTTTGAAGGTTCTGCCTCAAGTTTCTTACACTTCTTTCTTTTAAATGCTTTAGTTTTCTTGGTGGTGGGTGTTGGCACGACTGTATCGGTTCTATTAATTTCTTCTTTGAGTTGTCGTGTAGTTTCTTCTTTTGCTAGTTCAGGTTCTTTAACTATTTCATCCTCTTATTCCAAAAACCGAAGAGCAGCCTCGTCATGCTTCCGGAGCTTCTCAGCATCAGCAGCACATTAGGATTTCACCAGTTCGTGAAGCTGGGATGATACAAGTTCAACACCGGTTAATGTTTTGGAGAGTATGGGCTTCATCACATTCAATTCTTGTATTAGCTCCCGTCCTACTCCCGCAACTTCCTACCTTAGCCTTTGTTCCAAACCTATTACATGCTGCCTTAAGTCTTGCCTCAATTGAATTAGTTCTTAACTTTGTAATCCTAGCCTTCCTTCCATATTATCAATAAGAGCCATGACAGTCGCTTGCCATAGAGATAAGGCATTCATAAGAGTTTGTACAGTGTCCACCATTGGGTTTTCTTCAGTGGTAGAGCGTGTCCAGCCAATAGCACGAGACTGAATAGGTAGACCACAGTGAGAGCTTATTTACATAGACCGTTCCGTGCAGGTAGGTTTTTCAGCAATGGCATCCTTTGCTTCATTGTTATGTTCAGAGGACTTACCCGATATGGTTTTGGCAGTTTTCTTTTTGGCAAAGGTGGGGTCGGAGTGGACAGTATCTTGATCATCCCCATGGTCCTCTTCATTGGGTGGAGTTCCCAACAGACCAGATTGAGTTGTAGAATCATAATGTTCTTGTAGAGCGTGGGCTTTAAGATCCTTGACATAGCACTAATATTCTTGTTTTCCACATCCCAGATTTCTTTCTTTAAAGCATGGGCCGTTAACATCGTATCCATCAAAAAGTTCTCTTTCCTCAGATAAAGTCCAGGTAGGTTTGATGGAATGACCTGTTTCAAACTGTATCCGCATGGTTTCAATAGCTTGAGTTTCATCCTGAGGGAGTAGAGGCCCCTCTTGAACCTGCACATATACGTCCTACAATTTGGAGACGGTGACCTGATAGTCCTCCATGGAAGCTTTCAATAGAGACAAGACTCTGATATTGGTTTCTGTTACTTCCTCTATCAGATTTATCTTTTATTCATTTTGTTCGATAATCTAAAGCAAGATTTTTCTTTTAGCAGACGCTTCTACAAAATTTCTTCTTGACAAAGCCTCAGTTACCGAAGAAGTTTTCGTTAGAGTAAAAATCACGTCTTCTAGATTTAGGAGTGCAGACCATTTATTGTCATCTGAAACCTCCAGAAAAGCATCCCTGAAACTCGTTTCCAGTCTGTTATGTGCCCTTGTATAGAAGAGATCGATGACCTCTCCTAATTTATCGGTCACCTATCGGACACTACCAATTGAGCCTTAAGAGCCGCAGCATCAATCGTATTGTCAGAAGATGCAAATACTTCCTTATGTGGTGGAACAATAATTCCATCATCAATTTTAATCAGAGTTGTGGTGTTTACCTCTTGAGGAGTGGTTGGTTTAGAAGAGAAAATCTCTTTCATCTTTTTATGTTTTCTCTTAGTTAGACTAAGAGCGCTCACAGTGGATTTGGCATTAGTCTGAAGTTGTATTGCTGATTCCGAGTGATTTTCTGGAGGGAATTTGGAACCGGTGTCTGTGTCTACGTTGGTGGCTCCTACTCTAGCCGGTTTTAACTAGGGGCTCCGGAGATTGAGCCTTTAGCCTTACTAACCCGAATAAAATATCTTCCCATGCTAGCAGCAGTGAGAGTCTTGCTTTGAGGAAGAGGGGTACCTGGGCCCATGGGAACTTTCAGATGAGTTATGATCCAGCCGATCTGCATAGCATATGCTCGGTTTCTGTTGGAGTTAGGGGTCACCATTTCACACAGAATGTTGAATAGGATGCGCCCCCAGTTGATTCGATCTTCTCCCACGATAACGACCATCATGTCGAATTTGGATCTTGTGAGGGTATCGAAGTTTCCGTCCTTCCCTTGGAGAGCTTTGGATGTGATATCGCAAAAGACGCGATATGTGCATTTTAGAGATTTCTTCTTCCCATTGAACTGTACAGGCAGATCGGTGTCAGAGAATTGCTTCTGAAGCTAGTATGTCGATGTATGGGAGAGTTCCTTCGTTAATTCTCGACCTCTCGTTGGAAGCTTCAGAACATTAGTAAAGATGCTTTCGGTGATCGTGAACTCTACGTCGTTAAACTTGATAGCACCATCCACCATTCATTCCATATCAAAGAACTTATTCACTGCTTCTAGATATTATACTACCGGACCTTCTAAGAAACTCCTCAAGCCTGAGTCTTCGATAGATTTCATTAGGGCCTGCATCTCAATCGATCCTCCGTTGATAATGCAGTCGAAGTCTACCTGCACAATGTGGTTAAATAGGGAATTATCCTTTCCCATGGTAGACTTAGTGAAAGACGAAGAAGATAGAACAAATGAATCAAGAGAGAAGTAAGAGCAGTGAATTTCTAGTGTTCTTTTGCAAAAGAGAGTAATAAACCAGAAATTCGGTGTTCCTTCCTTTTAAAAGAAAATTTATAGGTTTATCCATAATGAGCGATGAACCGTCACATTGGATCGTGTGGCTCCACGTTCCCCCAAAATAGGCAATAATGGCGCCTTATTCAAAATTTCACTTTTTCCCAATGCATAACATAATTGTTTAAGTAACAATTAATATTAATATCAATGTATGTAATGAATGATCATTTTTGAAAGTGCCGATTTAAAATCAATTAATGACATTTAATAAATTCAACCAAGGATTAATTTCATTAATTAAAAATGAATTTCGACACAGGAAAACCGATTTTATAGAATAACTAGTTTTTTATTTAAGGACTTAGATTAATACAGGTGGAGACTTATATTTAGTCATTTTTTTCTATCCTACGGATCCAAGTCTCGACTTTCTGCTTGGTTAGGATGGATGGGCTCACGAATGTTCCCGGTTCAAGATTGAGGATGATGGAGAGAAGGAAGCTACTAATCTGAGGAACATAACCGATCCTCGTTCGAGGTGATGAGGCCATTTCCTTCAAATTCTCGAAGATGATAGATGACTAGTTGATCGGAATGCCACAGACTATCGCGATCATCATTTCGAAAGTTTTCTTGGTATAGGAGTTAATTGATTCCTTTGCCAAGATGGATCTACCGACTATGTCTCAAAGGATCTGGATGTGAGGACATATCCTAGATTTGATTTTGTGGTTTTTGACCGGAATTAGAGAGTTGGAGAAGAAAAAGGACATCTCTTGGTTTACGATATCTGTAGATGGGGGAATGTCGGAAAAGCCTTCGGTGGGAAGATCAAAGAATTGATTGAGATCTTCCTCTTTAATCGTGACGAGTTTTCCTCTTACCCTTGTCACGATTGAGTTATTGATCACTCTAGTGTTTATGAAGAACTCTACGACTTATTCTTCAAAGATCGTTTGAGATCCTTCAATAAATTTCCGTAGTCCAAATCCTTCCAGTGATTCAAATACAATTTCTCGAGTTTCATAGTCGTTGAGGGATAAAACCAAATTGAAATCAACAATAAGAGAGGTGTGAGCGGATGCTAGATTCATTTTGAAGGATAGAGTTTTGAAGAGAAATCTTTAGACTCTATGTGGATTTGATATGAACTTATTTGTGAGTTGTTCTTAAATGAATCGTTATTAAATAGGCATAGGAGGCCGGTTGAGGATTATCAAAGAGTTTCTTAGATGAAGATATCTAGCCGTTATGATGTGTCTTTTCATGTTCCCCGAAGAGTTTCTTTTCAAGCATTGGACACACATTAGACTTTTGCAAAGAATATTACCGAAAATGGGAAAGAGTAATTAACAAAAAAAAGTTATTTATTTATTTTTATTTTTTTAAGGAAACCGATTAGTTATTTGGGAGAGAAAAAAAGAAGAATAACCAAACAAATTGGTTTTATGAGAAGTGACCGCTTCTCCCTGAGAGAGTGCACGGTTTTTGTGAAGATAGTGAGACATGATCATACTGTAGTACTCATTTTAATAAACCATTAATAAATTCGCATTTTCATTAATACTTGTGAAAGAAAAAGATTAGATGACATTGCTAAACCGATTCATGAAACAAAAAGATCGGTTTCATTCCAAAAGAGATTGTTTGTTAAACATTGATCTAATATTACTGGTTCGAGGATCCAAAGCTCAGTTCTTTTCTAATTCTTGCTCTTTCCACTCGGTCAATGTGCGCCTGCACACTTTCCTTTGTGAGAAGTTGGGATGGGTGAATGGTAATTCTATGACCGAGAAAAATGTTGATGTCAAAGAATAAACCGCATAGCTGGGAAGGATAACTAGTCATCATCTTGTCCGAAAAGATCATTTTCTTTAGATTGTCGAAAATTATCTTCGAACTTTTTATAGAAATTTCTTCTGTGATGGTAACTATCATCTCAAATATTCTTTGGTAATAGTAGTTAGTTGATTCCTTGGCAAGAATGATTTTGCCAATGATCTCACTAAGAATCTGATATTCAATGGGTATTAGCGATTTTGCTCTATACGTTTTAACTAGATTTTAAGAATGAGAGAGATAATGACGCATCTCATTGATGATTTCATTAGAGAATAAGAAGTTAGAGAGGTCTTTGGTTGGTAGTTCGCAACTTCGTGCGAGATCCATCTCACTTAAGACAAATTCCTAACCTCGAACTGTGGAAAGGATAAAGAACTCATGGATTATCTTGGCATTTTTGAAAAATTCAAGAATGAATTCATTGTTTATGGAAAATCGATTTTAAAGAAAAGGCCTTAGACCGGTTTCTTCAAGAGATCTGAACATTGATAAAACTACCATATCTTCACATGATAAGACTGATTCGAAGTCTACTAGATGGGTATTGTTTCAGAGTGTGAGATTCATCTTTTGAGAGTAGTCTTTTGTTTGAGATAGTTGTTCCAAGATTTTTAGTTGTTTTATAGGGAAAAGGAAAGGGTTTTGTCCATTGGAAGATATCCTTGGTGTTATTAAAAGGAATTTCATCTAAGATTTCGGATGGTCAAAGAAAGAAAATATTTATTTCAATTTCATGAAGATAACACTTTAGTGAAATGTCAATCCTTCACTTTGAACAATCATAGACACAGGTCTTCACATTGTTTTAGAAATGACTGTTTTATTTTTCATAAGGAATATGTTTAGATGGATACCAACAAACGCGGGCTAGTTGTCCCATCTTGAAAGACAAATTAGACTACCGAAATTTCCATGTAAGTAACCGGTCGTTTGTCCATAAAGTCGGTATTATTGCGATCAGTTATTTAATCCTGAATAAAGACCGCTTCCACTTATAGCAAGAAATCATACTTGGAGGTATTTATTCAATCAGAAATAACCGTTCGGTTTTACATTTATTTTCGGTAGAATGATTTTTACCGGTTTCAAGAGGAGGCAGACTTCCGGTTTTATCTGTCTGAGGTCTTTTTCCTAATAGATTCATGCACATAAAATATGAATGTAAGTGTCCGATCGGTTTTTGAAAAATACCGAAATTTGGAGAAACCGACCGGTTTTACAAAATACCGAAATCATGGATTTTCTACTAAAGTGACATGTTTGAGAAGCAAGAGCTTCTCCTTGAGATCATGCCCGGATTTTCATGAATGCTAAGATCAAAATGTTCTTTATGTGAGAAGGTTTCTCCCTAAATGCATGTCGGAATTTTAATGAATAAATTGGCTACTATCAGCAAGACTCATAATAGTTCTGAAGTATGAAAACTTAGCTTCCTGTAGTGGTTTAGTGAAGATATCGATCACTTGTTGCTCGGTTGAAACATATTCTAGTGGAATATGTTTCTGATGTACATGTTCTCGGATAAAGTGGTGTCGGATATCAATGTGCTTCGTTCTTGAATGCAACATGGGATAGTATGTGATTGCAATTGCGCTTATGTTTTAAAAAAAATCAGAGATTTCTCAGCTGTAATGCCGAAATCTCTTAATTGCTGTTAAATCTAGAGGAGTTGAGCATAGAAACTACCGGCTGCAAGGTACTCAGCTTCTGTTGTTGAAGTTACAACGGATGTCTGCTTCTTGCCATACCAAGGAAACAAGTAGGTCACCTAAGAACTGACATGTCCTGCATCAGAGTAGCTTGTTAGACTCTATTTGATTTACTCACTTCCGAATAACCTAACATGATACCACTATCTGATTTTGCATCGAAAGTGGTCAAGTAATTTTATCTATTATTATGGATGTAACACTTACATCCAAAGATCCTAAAATACAGGATATTAGGAATTTTGTCATGGTAGACCTCAAATAGGGTTTTATTAAGACGTTTTTTTTTTCATGGATTGGTTTTGTGTATAACATGCAATATTGATATCCTTTTCCCAAAATGTTTGAGCGATACCCGAATCGTCTATCATGGATCTTGCAGCTTCCTTGAGGGTTCGGTTTCTCTTTTCAGCTAATCCATTCTGTTGAGGAGTTATGGCACTAGAAAACCCGTGTCTAATACCAGATTCCTCAAGGTATAAAGTTAATGTTCTATTAATAAATTCGGTACCTCTATGACTTCTGATCTTATTAACCCGTAAGGATTTTTACTTTTGGATTCTTTTAAGCATTCTAATCAAATTTGAAGTAGCTTGATCTTTTGAAACTAAGAAAATAACTGAAGTAAATCTGGAATAATCATCAATAATTACCAAACTATTGTGCATTCCTCCCAAGCTAGTTACTCTAATTGGTCCAAAAAGATCCATACGAAGAAGTTTTAAGCATCTACTAAATTGAATATTCCCTTTAATTTTAAAAGTTGATTTAATTTGTTTTCCCATTTGACATGCGAAACATACTTTATCATTTTCAAACATCATATTAGGGATGTCTTGAACTAGTTCTTTAGTGCGGATATAGTTTATTGTTTTGAAATTCAAATGGTTTAATCTCTTATGCCAAAGACAATTTTGATCATTTTTAGCAATCATGCAAACAGAGTTAACGAGCTTAGTTTTCCAATCTACTTTGTATATATATTTCCTACCCTATGCCATGTTAAAAAGATGTCTCCCTGTTGGTTCTTAACTAAGCATGTTTGTCTTTGGAATTGTACAGTATATCCTATATCACACATCTGACTAATGCTCAGCAAGTTAAAACATAGATTTTCGACGATTAACACATTATTAATTATTAGATTGATGGGACAATCTTACCCTTTCCCTCCAAGCGTTTAATCTGTTTTTCCTGCAAAATACGTTTATTTACACCTTTTGGTACCCATATTTAATTGCGTTCATGGTTAATTAGTCCCTTGGGGATCCAAATTCGAAATATTCTAATGAATCTCATGTTGATGGTCTTAATGGTTCTACATGCATCAGGCTTAACATCTCTTTGTTTTCCTGTAAATGCCTCACTATATTGTGGTGATGATCTTTGATGAACGTTTTCTAACCTTCTGTTGAGTTCTTGTCTAACCGGCCGATTGGCTTTCCTTCTCTTAGGATTAAACCATCGCAATTTGTCGGTTGGTCCTACATATGTTATTTCCTTTACCGGTTTTGAATCGTGAGTTGCTTCACTATTGGTTGAAGTGCTCTTGACAAAACATATGAATGGTTAGTTTTGCTTAAATATTTAATTTACTACTAATTTATCTAACTGATAAGTACCGCAATCATTCGTACATGATCCGAAATAACCTTATATGTCGATAGGAATAAAACCTTATCTTTCGATAAGAACCGCAATCATTCTTACATTATCAGAAAAAAACGTATTAGACGATAGGTCCAAAATCTTATCTTTCGATAAGTACCATGATCATTCGTACATGAAACGATCAAAACCCTATATTTCGATAGGTCCAAAACCTTGTATGTCGCTAAGTACTAAAAATCATTCGTACATGATCTGTAAAATTCTATATGTTAATAAGTCTAAAACCTTATATCTCGATAATAACCGGAGATCATTCGTACATGATTCGCCAAAACCCTATATGTCGATACGTCGAAAACCTTATACGTTTATAAGTACCTTGATTATTCGTACATTTTCCGACTTCACCATATATGTCGATAGGTTCAAAACCTTATCTCACTATAAGTACATCAATCATTCGTAAAAGATCCACCAAACTATGTATGTCAATATGTTCAAAACATTCTCTCTCGATATGAACCCGCGATCATTCATACATGATCCTCGAAAATGCTATATGTCGATAGGTCCAAAACCTTATATGTCGATAAGTATTTGCGTTCATTCGTACATGATCCACCAAAACCCTATATTTTTTTATTGGTACAAAACATTATATGTCGATAAGTACCACGATCATTCCTACATGTACCTACTAAACCCTATCTTTTGATAAGTATCGCGATCATTCGTACATGATCCGCCAAAACTCTATCATTCGATAGGTTAAAAACCTTATCATTCGATAAGTACCATGATAATTCGTACATGATCCTACCAAAACACTATTTGTCAATAATTCCCAAACCTTATTTGTTGATAAGTAATCTCGATCATTGGTAAATGATCTGCCCAAACCCTATATGTTGATAGGTCCAAGACCATATCTCAAGAAAAGTACAACGATTATTCCTACATTATCCGCCAAATCCTATCTATCGATATGTCCAAAATCTTATCGGTCAATAAGTACTGCAATTAATAGTACATGATCCTTCAAAACCCTAACAATTGATAGGTTTAAAACCTTATCTCTCGATAAGTATGGCGATCATTCGTACATTATCCGCCAAAACCCTATACGTCGATAGGTCTAAAACCTTAATTTTTTATAAGTACCGCAATCATTCGTACATGATTCGACTAAACCATATATATTGATAGGTCAAAAACATTATCTTTCGATAAGTACCGCAATCAATCATATAATATCTTCCAAAACTCTATCTATCGATTGGTCCATAACCATATATGTCGATATGTACTACGACAATTTGTATATGATCCGTCAAAACTGTATTGATCGATAGGTCTAAAATCTTATCTCTCGATAAATATCAGGATCATTTGTATATGATCAGCCAAAACCCTATATGTCGATAGGTCCAAAACCTTATTTGTCGATAAGTATCCACGATGATTCGTACATGATTCGCGAAAATGCTATATGTCGATAAGGCCAAAACATTATCTATCGATAAGTACCCATGTTCATTCGTACATAATCCACTAAAATCCTATATATCGATATGTCCAAAACCTTATCTCTTGATAAGAGTCAGCGATCTTTTTTATATGATATGCCCAAACCCTATCTACTAATAAGTCCAAAACCATCTATCGATAAGTACACGCGATCATTCATACATGATCCACAAAAACCCTTTATGTCGATAGGTCCAAACCTTATATTTTGATAAGTACCGCAATCATTTGTGCATGATCCTACCAAAACCTTATTTGTTTATAGAAACAAAATCTTACATGTCTATAAGTTCATGCGATCATTCATATATGATCTGTTAAACCCTATATGTCGATATTTCTAAAACCAGATCTCTCGATAAGAACCAGCGATTATTTGTACATGATATTCCAAATCCATATAGCCGATTGGTCTAAAACCTTATCTCTCGATAAATACACGTGATCATTCGTACATGATCCGCTAAAACCCCACTTGTTGATATGTGTCAATAAGTATTGCGTTCATTCGTACATGATACGCCAAAACCCTATATGTCAATAAGTTTAAAACCTTATCTCTTAATATGTACCCGCGATCATTCGTATATAATCCGCCAAAACACTATATGTCGATAGGTCCAAAACCTTATACCATAAAATGTACCGCGATCATTAATATATGATCTAAAAAATTTATATTTTGATAGGTTAAAAACATTATATTTAAATGAGTACCGCAACAATTTGTACATAATCTACCGAAACCCTATATACTGATACGACCAAAACCTTAGATGTCATTAAGTACATTCATCATTCGTACATGATCTGCGAAAACCCTATAAATCAATAAATACAAAACTTTATCTTTCGATAAGTACCGTGATCATTCGTACATGAAACGATCAAAACCCTATATGTCGATAGGTCCAAAACCTTGTATGTCGATAAGTACAAGAAATCATTCGTACATGATCTGTAAAATACTATATGTTAATAAGTCTAAAACCTTATATCTTGATAATAACTTTTGAACATTCGTTCATGATTCGCCAAAACCCTATATGTCGATAGGTCGAATACCTTATACATCTATAAGTACCTTGATTATTCGTACATTTTCCGACTTAACATTATATGTCGATAGGTTCAAAACCTTATCTCAATATAAGTACATCAATCATTCGTAAAAGATCCGCCAAACTATGTATTTCAATATGTACGAAACATTATCTCTCGATATGAACCCGCGATCATTCATACATGATCCTCCAAAACCCTATATGTCGATAGGTCCAAAACCTTATATGTCGATAAGTATTTGCGTTCATTCGTATATGATCCACCAAAACCCTATATTTTTTTATTGGTACAAAACATTATATGTCGATAAGTACCACGATCATTCCTACATGTACCTATTAAACCCTATCTTTCGATAAGTATCGCGATCATTCGTACATGATCCGCCAAAACTCTATCTTTCTATAGGTTAAAAACCTTATCATTCGATAAGTACCATGTTAATTCGTACATGATCCTAACAAAACCCTATTTGTCAATAATTCCAAAACCTTATTTGTTGATAAGTAATCTCGATCATTGGTAAATGATCTGCCAAAACCCTATATGTTGATAGGTCCAAGACCATATCTCTTGAAAAGTAGAACTATTATTCATACATTATCCGCCAAATCCTATCTATCGATACGTCCAAAATCTTATCGGTCAATAAGTAATGCAATTAGTCGTACATGATCCTTCAAAACACTAACTAATGATAGGTCTAAAGCCTTATCTCTCGATAAGTATGGCGATCATTCGTACATTATCCGCCAAAACCCTATACGTCGATAGGTCCTAAACCTTAATTTTTTATAAGTACCGCAATCATTCGTACATGATTCGACTAAACCATATATATTGATACATCAAAAACATTATCTTTCAATAAGTACCGCGATCAATCATATAATATCTTCCAAAACTCTATTTCACTAGATGTAAACAAACCAATTCTATTTCAAACATAAGAGTCAAACGCTTTTGAAAAGAAGGTTGAAGAGATCTCATCTGAGAATGAGATTCTCAAAGAAAAGATTCAAAATTTTTCATCTGAAAACAAGAGGTTAAATTATGTTGTTTGTGCATGAACAAGGTCTAGAGAAGCTATCAAATATCAGATCATCAAATTATGTTGGATCTAGATCTCGATTGGGATTTGATAGCTATGACCCTAACCTGTCTTGTAAAAAGTCAAACTCAACAACTGACAAGTTTAAGCCAATAAGCTTTGTCAAAGGAAGTATGACTGACATTGAATCTGATCCTATTCATGAAGAAGTAGCTTTCAAAAATGAAATAATTTATGTCTCGCCTACTGTTAGCTGGCTTAAGAATAAGCTAGAAGCAGCTAACAAGTCTGGCAATCTAAAAGCTGACCCTAAGTTAAGGAGTTTTAAAAGAAAGTCTTCTTCAAAAAGTAAAGGATTATTGGCTAGTAGGAAGTCATCTGCTAAGTCAAAATCATATGCATTAATCACAACACAAAATGGGAAATCCATCAGAATAACTCAAATATGGATTCCTAAGGGACTAATTGACCGAGGACCCAATTGAATATGGGTACCAAAATGTGTAAATAATTTTTTTGTAGGTGATGTAGGAGGATTGCAAGAAGGAAGCAGGAAGAATACTCTTTTGAGTGCACAACCTTGAAGATCAACAATGGCCTTTGCCATTCAAGTAGATTAAATGTTTTTATTTGTTAAAAATATTTTTGGTCCTTGGACCACAAAAACTGTTTCTTATGCTTTTCTATCCCTATAAAATGAGAGGGAAAATCACTTTGAAAGAAAAGATACACTTTAGACGAATGACCTTAATCGATCTATTATATAATAATGTCTAAAAGAAACGGTCTGTACTTAGACGTATTTTTGCTCACAATCTATACATAAGTCTATATGTTGAGGTTCAAAACCTACGCGGTTAGACGTACACGTCTAATAGACGTTAGACGTTTTTATGTCATGAGCAAGAGGATGCTCACATCTAACCAAACACACGTCTAACACGTGGTGTTCATGCGGAATTGGACGTACATGTCTAATAGACATTAGACGTATTCTTTACAACACGGAATTAGACGTATGCGTCTAATGGACCCATCTATCTAATAGACGTTTAGATATATGGATTTGTGTAGTAAGAAAAACGTCTAACTATGTGCCATTTTGACTAATCAAGGACAACTGTCCCACGTGAAGAGCTATCCGTTTTTCCCGCTCAAATATTCAACAGTCATCTCTTACCAACATGAAGACACGTGTCTTAGAAGTTTAGATAAAATGACTAATATACCCTCATTTTAATAATGACTCTTTGGAAAGGACGTATAACATTAATTGATGGGCCATACCCTTAAGAAAAGTGACGGTTATTCTGTATATCTTTTCTCTGTCTGTATAAGGACATCCTTGCATGAGTTTGAAAGCTTTTCATCTCTCGAAATCCTTAAGAACCCTAGTTTTCTTTGCATTCTTCTTTCTAAAATCTCTCTGAAATCTTGTGTCCGTTCATATTCTTCTAAAAATGGTGAACAAGAGGATCACTTTAGGTCATTGTACATTGCAGGTGGATTTTCCATTGGTCTACACTTTCGATCATCCGGAAGTGGTGGATATGTTCAGAACCCTAGAGTACTCTGGGTTGAGGAAGTATCTCGGAGGTCCATTCATTTTCTATGAAAAAGAAGTTCGCGAGTTCTTCAAATCTGCAACAATAGTGGGTGACTCTATCATAGCAACTGTCAACGACGTGGAAATATCTTTTGACGAAACTGTATATGCGGAGTTCTTTGAACTTCCAACGAAGGGGAACATGTTCGACATGCTTCTCTCATCAGATATTATGCAAGAGATGAAGAAGGCTTTTTCTACTGATGGTTCGATGATCCATGTAAATGGAAATAAGAAGGTCCTCAAACCTCACTTTATTTTGCTGAACGATGTGATTGAAAAAGCACTCCAAGGGAAGTCTGGTTCCTTTCATCTCTATAGTCAAGACCGTTTCGACTATATATGCGCCATCTCAAAAGGAATCCAGGTAAACTAGGCTTCTACTCTTTTCCACAACCTTAGCTTTTCTATCTGCCAGGAAAACAAGGAAAGCATAACGTTTACGACTCAACTGAGTCGATTGATGGAGCATTTGGGGGTTCCAATGGGTGAAGCTGAGCAGATCAACACTCCAAGGGTATTTTCTGCCCTTACATTCGCTAGTACCCTGATGAGGATGAAGAACAATATGGAATCTGCCTCAGGTGCATCTAGTTATCAGACAGGTGGTAAGCCTTCCACTCGATCCAGACAGCCGTCTGCTTCCATTATGTGAACGGGAGCGAACAGATCAAAGACCATGAATGAATCGAAGGTTTGTTCCTCCAGTCTGAAAAGCTCCACAAAGAAGGATTCTAAATCAGTCGATTCAAGAATCAGGCAAGGTCCAGGTGTACTTGCTGCCACTCCCATGTCCTCTTTGTCTTCTCTGGCAACCATCCTGAGAAAACCCTCGAGATCCGATGTCTCGAAAGAAAAGAAGTCGAAGGCGCCTCGCACGTCTAAATCAATGAATGTAACATCCTCTAGACCATTGGGCGTTGTGCCTAAGTTTAATGTTCCTGTGATGGAACAAGAAGAATCTGTTTTTCTCCTGTAAGAGAATCGGCTGAAGGGCCCGCTGTTGAGTCAGTTGGTCCAAATAATGAAAATGTTAACAGGACTGAGTCTCTTGTTATTCAACACGATCAAATAGCCTCAAGTGCTACAGAAATTACTCAATCAGAACAAGGTGTAGTTCTTAACCTTGTTGCTGGTAAATCTGCTAAAAAGGATTCCTTAATAGCCGTGAAGGTAACTCGTGTAGAGCTCCTTGTTGAGCTGTGTATGAAACCCCAATCGGCGTATGAGTTGATGCGTTCCGCAAGGCTGTCATGCGGAATTGTTTTTAATGAACCTAGACCTGCTCCAAGACCCGTCGAGGTTGTTGGAAAAGGTAAGAATATTGAATATCCTATTAATGAAGAGGTATCGGAGGCAACAAGCATTGTTGACCCCGTGTTAGATCAAGTCAAAGCCATTGCGGCTAAAAAAATGGAAATTTTTGAATAATGGACCCTGGAAAGATTGTCTGCCAAGTACAATGAAGCCCTATCAAATTCTAAAATAATCTGAGAATGGAAGAAACGTGTAGCCAATGAGAAGAAGACTCTCAAGTGGGCTAAAACTGCAGATGTGGCTGATGCTCTAAAGAGAAAGGATCTTGTTAAAGCGTGCTTATGTGGAAGAGCTTTTTTCCCAATTCTCAAAGCTAGAAATGCTAATTTTAACCTGGTTGAGAAAGGCTCTGAAGTGGAAGTGAAAGTGTTGAATAGACTGGACGACATCATGGATAATTACGTCTCGGTTGTTACCCGATACGTTCATGGCACTAATTGCTCTGGAGAAAATCCTTTTGATGATGATGAACCAATGAATATCTTTAATGATAAAGATGAGGTTGATGATGCTCTCTTGATTGAATTTGGAAATCTTTCTATTGAAGAAAGACGTATTTTGGATCAACCTGTTCAAGAGAATCCTCATTTTGAAGAAGAAGTGATTGTTCAAGAGCCTGAACAAGCTCTTCTAATGCATGAAGAAGAAGTGGTTAAAAATTTTGTTGTTGAGGAGTCTGCTCAAGCTCCTAATGATGAAAATATTGTGATATCCCCTATTGTGAGAACAGAGGAATTCCAAGAGAATGTGGCTGAAGTAACTCAGCCAGAGATTATCAGATCTGAGGGAGAACCCTCCAAAAACTACGATGCTGAAGAAGAGAGTTCCTCATCTGAGGAGGAACAAGATCAATATGCAACTTATGTCTGGCATCTTCCATTCCCAAACATCTTTGCGGGAAGTGTTCATGAAAATGTCAACAATCCTCTTCACTACAAGGGGGATCTGTATGAAAGATTTCAGAGAGCTGAAAGGGAATTATTAGAAGAAGATCAGAATGAAGTTGGTAAGGTATCTGAGAAGGATCAACCAAAGCAATCCATGAAGATTCATACCCATTTTGAACCTATTCAGAGTATGACAGCAGTATCTCAAGAGAATTCATCTAACGAAGAATCCTCTGCTGACGGTATTAAGCTTCTAAAGTCTATGACTACTGTGCTCTCATTTCTTCAGAAAAACATGATAAAGGCTTTGAACACCCAGAAAGAAGAGAAAGGAATTTGCCGAGGTTGTCAAAGTTCTTACTGAATTGGATAATACTCTGAAGAAGAACACACATATGAGACTCACGTCTCAAATTTAAACTTCTCCAATTTTGAAAAGAATCTCTATAGTCGTCAATCTGAAATGATGGACCTTGAAAGGCACATCAATGATGATCGTCATAGGGAGACTTTGGATGAACTCAGCTTGATGAAGAACCAAATGGTGGAAATTCAAGGATGTTTAAGAAGAAATGATGGTGAATGACTGGAATTTGTTGACTCTATTGCAAGAAAGTTTCAAGCAAAGGAGAACGCGAAAGCCGATGCTGAAAGAGATCAACCTCGAATCATCCAAGGCGAGTCAAGCAGAAGAAGTGACGGTGTGTCAACCGGAACTAGATCTAGACGAGCGCCAAGCAATGATGAAAATCCTAGGACAACTAAAAGCGGTGGAGGTCGAAGCGGTGGTGATCGTGGAGGCCGAAGCAGTGGTGGTGGTCGTGGTAGGCAATCTGGCTTTGATCAAACAGGTCGTGCCAGTGGCGGTGATCATGGTGGTAGACCAAGTGGAAGTAGTCGTGGTGGTCGCAGTCTTTCTCCTTTTCTAAATATGTTAACCGGTCAAGACATGAGCCCAACCGATCCTCGTGTAAAAAGGGAAGAACAATAATTACTTTTCTCCTACTCTGTTTAAGTTTCTCAAACAATGTTTCTTTGATGATGTTTTGGATATTGGTTTTGGAAGTTTGTGAAGTGTGTTGTAAGTGAACATGGTTTTTCTTATTTATATGATGAATGCGTATTTTGGTACATATATGCAGGTTTTAAATTTCATCATCAAAAAGGGGGAAATTGTTGGGTCAAATTATTTTGACTATGTGTTGAAATAGTTTGACTATTGGGATTTTGATGATGAAATTATTTATGCGCTTTTATGCACGTGTATTGAAATCATATTTCATGAGACTTGGCTCTAATGAGGCTCATTAGACCGATTTGGCATTAGATGGTCAAAATTAGACGTACAGTCTAATGTATACGGAATTAGACGTGCAGTCTAATATATTTCAGAATTAGATGTGCAGTCTAACTCAGTGGAGTTAGACGTGCAGTCTAATATATTTTGGAATTAGACGTGCAGTCTAACTCAGCGGAGTTAAACGTGCAGTCTAATATATTTCGAAATTAGACATGCAATCTAACTCAGCGGAGTTAGACGTGCAGTCTAATAGATCTAGGAATTAGACGTACAGTCTAACTTAGCGGAGTTAGACGTGCAGTCTAATAGATCTCGAATTAGACGTGTAGTCTAATTCAGACGAGTTAGACGTGCAGTCTAATAGATCTCAAAATTAGACGTAGAGTCTAACTCAGCGCAGTTAGACGTGCAGTCTAATAGATCTCGGAATTAGACGTGGAGTCTAACTCATGGATTTAGACGTGCAGTCTAACTCATGGAGTTAGACGTGCAGTCTATTAGAAAGTGAAAGTTAGACGTGTAGTCTAACTCCTTCAGAAAAGTCTGAAGTAGAACCATAATTAGACGTTAGTCTAACTCGTGGAGTTAGACGTGCAGTCAAATAGAACCTGAAATTTAGACGTAAGTCTAACTCGTTCAAATAATTCTGAAGTAGAACCGCAATTAGACGTGCAGTCTAACTCAGTGGAGTTAGACGTGCAGTCTAATGGTTTGTAACAATTAGACGTGTAGTCTAATTGGTTAAAGTTAGACGTAAGTCTAAGTCCTTCAGATTAGTCTGAAGTGATTCTAATTAGACGTAAGTCTAATCCCATTAGACAAGGAGGTCTAATGGATTCTGCTCTTAGACGGGGATGTTTGATTTCATTATGCTTGAAGCTTAAGCTGTATGCTTGAAGCTAGCACCCGCCTACCCACGTGCTATAGTTGTACTCTACTCCTGCTCCACTTTCTAGTGAAGATCAGTACGATAGCTATATGCAATCAACCAACGAATGCCACGTAAGAGAATTTCACTCATATTACTTGTTTTGTAGATACATCTCTGATGGAATATTCGGCGCACTACCAGTTGGTGTACGGCCACGATCCTTGTGCTCAGAACCTGCTGTGTATAATGGAGGCTTGCCAATATAAGAGTGCCACATATCATTCTAAAGATTCGACCATTAGTCTTTGCCCAATATTTATCAAATCTCAAGGACAACAGACAATCTGCCGGATTTTACAGGGCGAATCCACAATCTTTCGATCTTGCTTGCTGATATCTTTCAGAGAAAGAAATAAGGCCTTTGAATATTCATACTGTGAAGCTGCTTTCCTGATTGTACTGTAATCAAGAGAGAGCTAGAATCAAAAACACCGTTAGCTGAGTGATATTCTTCATCTTGTAAATTGAACAGAGTGTGTTCTATTCAATAATGAGCTAAGTGTGTGCAAACTATATTTGATTCGAATCATATTATAGTGAATCCTTCCGGTGGTTGGAAGAAGGGGTGACGTAGGACAGTTTCTCCGAACATCCATAAACAAACTGTTGTGTTCTTTCATGTCCATCATCTTTTCATTCTTCATCTTGAGCTTCAAACCCAAGTAAACAATTCCGCCTTGAATCTGTTTCAAGTGTTTACAAAGGTTTCCATAGAATAGAAAGAGAATTAAATCCTTAAAAAGATTTCTTTCAAACCGTTTTTCATAAGCCTTCATCAATAGCCAGACCCCCCTCTCTATCAATAAAACCGTTCCTATCACCAGACCTTATATTTCGATAAATACCACGATCATTTGTGCATGATCCTACCAAAACCCTATTTGTAGATAGATAGGGCCAAACCCTTATATGTTGATAAGTACCCACAATTATTCATAGATGATCCGCTAAACCTTATATGTCGATAGGTCCAAAACCTTATCTCTCGATAAGTACCCGCGATCATTTGTACATGATCCGTTAAAATCTTATTTGTCGATAGGTCCTAAACCATATGTGTCGATAAGTACTGTAGTCATTCGTACATGATCTTCCAAAACCCTATATGTAAATAAGTTTAAAGGCTTATCTCTTAATAAGTACTCGTGATCATTCGTACATGATCCGCCCAAACACTATATGTCAATAGGTCTAAAGACTTATATCTTGATAAATACCATGATCATTAGTATAGGATAAAAAAAACCTTATATGTTTATAGGTCGAAAACCTTATCTCTCGATATGTACACGCGATCATTCGTATATGATCAACCAAATCCCTATTTGTCGATAGCTCCAAACCCTTATATGTCGACATGTATCGCGATCATTCATACATGGTCTATAAAAACCCTTTATGTCGATAGGTCCAACCCGTATCTTTCGATAAGTACCGCAATCATTTGTGCATGATCCTACCAATACCCTATTTGTTTATAGGTCCAAACCGTTATCTGTTGATAAGTACTTGCGAACATTCGTATATGATCCGTTAAACTCTATATGTCGATAGGTCTAAAACATTATCTCTCAATAAGAACCCGTGATCATTCGTACATGATCCGCCAAAACCCTATATGTCGATAGGTCGAAAACCTGAAACGTCTAAAGTACCTCGATTATTCGTACATGATCTGACATAACAATATATGTCGATAGGTTCAAAACCTTATCTCACGATAAATACAATAATCATTCGTAAATGATCTTCCAATCTATGTCTATCAATAGGTCCAAAACCTTATATGTCGATAAATATCGCGATCATTCATACATGATCCGCCAAAACACTATATTTCGATAGGTCCAGACCTTATATTTCGATAAATACCACGATCATTTGTGCATGATCCTACCAAAACCCTATTTGTAGATAGGGATAAACCCTTATATGTTGATAAGTACCCACAATCATTCATTGATGATCCGCTAAACCCTATATGTCGATAGGTCCAAATCCTTATCTCTCGATAAGTACCCGCGATCATTTGTACATGATCCGTTAAAACCCTATTTGTCAATAGGTCCTAAACCATATGCGTCGATAAGTATTATAGTCATTCGTACATGATCTGCCAAAACCCAATATGTAAATACATTTAAAACCTTATCTCTTAATAAGTACTCATGATCATTCGTACATGATCCGCCCAAACACTATATGTCGATAGGTTCAAAGACTTATATCTAGATAAGTACCACGATCATTAGTATAGGATACAAAAAACCTTATATGTTTATAGGTCGAAAACCTAGTCTATCGATATGTACCCGTGATCATTCGTACATGAGCAACTAAATCCCTATCTATCGATAGGTCTAAACCCTTATATGTCGATATGTATCGCGATCATTCATTCATGATCCACAAAAACCCTTTATGTCGATAGGTCCAACCCTTATCTTTCGATAAGTACCGTGATCATTTGTGCATGATCCTACCAATACCCTATTTGTTTATAGGTCCAAATCGTTATCTGTCGAAAAGTACTTGCGATCATTCGTATATGATCCGTTACACTCTATATGTCGATAGGTCTAAAACCTTATCTCCTAATAAGAACCCGTGATCATTCGTACATGATCTACCAAAACCTTAAACGTTTAAAGTACCTCGATTATTCGTACATGATATAACATAACCATATATGTCGATAGGTTCAAAACCTTATCTCACGATAAATACAACAATCATTCATAAATGATCCTCCAAACTATATCTATCTATAGGTTCTAAACATTATCTCTCGAAAAGAACCCGCGATCATTCATACATGATCTTCCAAAACCCTATATGTCGATAGATCTTAAACCTTATATGTCGATAAGTACTTGAGTTCATTCGTACATGATCCACCAAAACCCTATATTTTGATTGTAACAAAACATTATATGTCGATAAGTACAACGATCATTCCTATATGTACCTGCTAAACCCTATCTATCAATAGGTACAAAACCTTATATTTCGATAAGTACCGCAATCATTAATACATGAATCGTCGAAACTCTATCTATCGATAGGTCTAAAACCTTATCTCTCGATAAATACCGCGATCATTCGTACGTGAACCGATCAAAACCCTGTATGTCGATAGGTCTAAAACCTTATATGTTCATAAGTACCCGCGATCATTCGTACATGATCTGTTAAATTCTATAAGTCAAAAGTTCTAAAACCTTATATCTCTGTAAGACCCACGATCTCTCGTATATGATCCGCCAAAAATCTACAAGTCGATAGGTAGAAAACTTTATACGTCTATAAGTACCTCGATTATTTGTACATGATCCGACTTAACCATATATTCGATATGTTAAAAACCTTATCTTACGATTAAGTACTTCAATCATTCGTACATGATCCACCAAACTATTTTTATCAATAGGTTCAAAACATTCTAGCTCGATAAGAACCCGCGATCATTCATAACCCTATATGTCGATAGGTACAAAATCTTATCTGTCGATAAGTACTTGCATTCATTCGTACATGATCCGCCAAAGCGCTATCGGTCGATTGGTCTAAAACCTTATCTCTCTTTAAATATCGGGATCATTCGTATATGATCCACCCAAACCCTATAGGCTGATAGTTCCAAAACCTTATCTCTCGATAAGCTCCTACGATCATTCGTACATGATTCACTATAACCTTATTTCTCGATAGGTCCTAAATTTTATGGGTTGATAAGTACTACGGTTATTCGTACATGATCTGCAAATACCCTATATGTCAATAAATTTAAAACATTATATATCAACAAGTTTAAAACCTTATATGTCGATAAGTACTGCGATCATTCATACATGATCCGCCAAAACACTATATGTCCATAGGTCCAAAACCTTATATCTTCATAATTACTACGATCATTAGTAAATGATCCAAAAAAACTTAATATGTTAATATGTCCAAAATATTATCATTCGATAAGTACTGCAAACATTTTTACATGATCCGTTAAACCCTATATGTCGATAGGTCTAAAACATTATATCTCGATAAGAACCGGCGATCATTCATACATGATATTCCAAAACCCTACAAACCGATAGGTCGTTAACCTTACCTCTCAAGAAGTACCCGCGATCATTCGTACATGATGCTCTAAAACCCACTTATTCGATGTGTCCTAAACCGTATGTGTCGATAAGTACCGCGATCATTCGTATATTATCCGACAAAATCGATTACATCAATAAGTTTAAAATTTTATCTCTTAATAAGAACCCGCGATCAATCGTACATGATCCGCCAAAATATTATTTGCCAATAGGTCCAAAATCATATGTTTTTATAAGTATCGAGATCATTCGTACATGATCCTAACAAAACTCTATATGTTAAAAAGTACCACGATCTATTATACATGATTCGCCAAAACATTATATGTATATAGGTCCAACATATTATCTCTTTATAAGTACTGCAATCATTCGTACATATCCTACTAAACCCTATCTATTCATAGTTACAAAACCTTATCTTTAATGAGTACCTCGATTATTCGGACATGATCTGCCAAAACCATATATATCGTTAGGTCCAAACCTTATCTTTCGATAAGTATCACGATCATTCGAACATGATCATCTAAATCCTTATATGTCGATAAGTCCAAAACCTTATCTTTCGACCTGTACCACAATCATTCGTACATGATCCGACCAAAACACTATATGTCTATAGGTCAAAAAACGTTATATGTCAATAAGTACAACGATCATTCCTAGATGTACATACTAAACCCTATATACCGATATGTACAAAACCTTATCTTTTAGTAAGTATTGCGATAATTTTAACATGATCCACCGAAACTCTATTTTTCGATAGGTCCAAAACCTTAACTTTCGATAATTACCGTGATAATTTGAACATGATCCGACCAAACTAATTGTCGATAATTGCAAAACTTTATTTGTTGATAAGTACCCTCGATCAATGGTACATGATCTACCAATACCCTATATTTCTATAGGTCCAAAATTCTATCTTTTGATAAGTACAACGATTATTCCTACATTATCCGTCAAAACCTTATCTATCGATATGTCCAAAATCTTATCGGTCAATAAGTACTGTGATTAATCATATATTATCTATTAAAAACCTAACTATCGTTAGGTCTAAAACCTTATATCTCGATAAGTATCGCGATCATTCATACATGATCCAACCAAAAGTCTATTTGTCGATCAGTCCAATATATTATTTGTTGATAAGTACTCTCAATCATTCTTACATGATATTCCAAAAACTAATGTCGATAGGTCTAAAACCTTATCTCTTGATAAGTATCGCGATCATTCGTACATGATCAGTAAAAGCACTATAATTAGATAGGTCCAAAACCTTATCTTTCGTTAAGTATCCACGATAGTTCGTACATTATCCTCTAAAACCTTATATGTCGATATGTCGAAAACCTTATCTCTCGATAAATTCCACAATCATTTGTACATGATCTTCCAAATCTTATCTTACATAGGTCCAAAACCTTATGTTAATAATGCCACGATATTCATGTATTATCCGCAAAACATTATATATAGATAAGTACCGGATCATTCAAACATGATCCTACTAAACCCTATATATTGAAAGGCGTAAAACCTTATGTTTCGATAAGTACCACGATCATTTAAACATGATACTCAAAAATCCTATCGGTATATAGGTCCAAAACCTTATCTTTCGATAAGTACCGCCATAATTTGTACATTATCTTACCAATACCCTATTTTGTAGATAATTCCAAAACCTTCTTTGTTGCTAAGACCCTCGATCATTGTTACATGATCTACCAAAACCCAATATTTTGATATGTCCAAAACCTTATCTCTTTATAAGTACATCAATTATTTATACATTATCCTCCAAAACCCTATCTATCGATATGTCCAAAATCTTATCTATCAATAAATACTACGATTAATAGTACATGATCCATTAAAACCCTAAATATCAATAGGTCTAAAACCATATCTCTCGATAAATATTGCGATCATTAGTACATGATCCGTCAAAGCCCTATATGTCGATAGGTCCTAAACCTTATCTTTTTTTATGTACCCATGATAGTTTGTTAATTATCCTCAAAAACTCTATATGCCGATAGGTCTAAAACCTTTTCTCTCGATATATTCAAAACCTTATATGTCGATAAGTATCACAATCTTTTTTATATGATCGTCCAAAACCATTTGTGTCAATAGGTCCAAAACATTATCTCTTGATAAGTATTACGATCATTCGTATATGATGCACCAAAACCCTATATGTCAATAGGTCCAAAACATTAACTATCGATAAGTACTACGATCATTCATACATGATCTTACAAAACCCTATTGGTCGATAGGTTTAAAACTATATCTCTCGATAGGTAATCGATCATTTGTACGTGATCTGTCCAAACAATAACTACCGATAGGTCCAAAATCTCATCTCTTGATAAGTACCGTAATCATTTGTACATTTTCTTGAAAGCTATTTCTTCACGAATGGGATTAGATTCATTGTCAGTCAGACCTCCTTTAACAAAACTTATTGGCTTAAGCTTGTCATTTGCTGAGTTTGACTTTTTGTAGGACATGTTAGAGTCATTTCCATCAAATCCTTGATTAGATCTAGATCCAGCAGGTCTTAACATGCTTATCTGATATTTGACAGCTTCTCCAGACCTTGTCCATGCACTGACAACATAGTTTAACCTCTTGTTTTCAGCTGAAATAGTTTGAATCTATTCTTTGAGCATCTCATTCTCAGATGAGATTTCTACAACTTTCTTTTCAAAATTATTTGACTAAAGAGTTTGAGGTAAAACTGGTTGAGATACTTCAGATGAAGATTTAGTTTTATTTAGGGATTCTGCTAGCTTTCTGTACTCAATGACCATGTCATTTAGTGCAACTACCAGTTGTTCCCTTGAAAATCTTTCAGAAGAGAAGTCAAATACCTCAGTTTCCTGAGTCTGTTCTTTCCATCTCATGCCATGAGAGCCTTCAGCTCATTGTCATCATCCTTCTTATCTTCACGCTTAGGTTTCCTAAACTCCGATTGGTAATGCCATACAATACCACAGTTATAACATTTAACATTAGTCTTTGATTTCTTATTATCATTGGAATTTGAAGAGCTTGAGTTAGGGTTGCTCTTCTTCATGAAGTCGCTAAACTTCTTCACGAAGAGAGACATGGCATCGTTGCTCAATTGCTGTGTCGCCATCTTCACATCAGAAGCTACGGGTGGCTCTTCAGTAGTCACCAGAGCTTTGGCAATAGTAATGGATGTGGATTGATCTTCTTCCATCCTACAGTTCAGCTCGAACTCATAGGCTTTGAGATCAGCAAACAGGTAGAAGAGAGAGATCTTGTTGAGATCCTTGGATTCCCTCATAGCCATCGTCTTTATGTCCCATTCCCTCGGAAGATAACGCATGACCTTAATAGCAAGCTCTCTGTTGCTATAGGTCTTGCTAAGGATAGATAAGAAGGAGACAATCTTACTGAATCTGGTGTCGAACTCGTTCATTGTTTCACTAGGGCGCATCTTGAAACTGTCAAACTGTTGAGTGGAAACCATGATCTTGTTTTCCTTGGTTTGCTCGTTGCCCTCACACAGTTGGGTGAGTCTGTCCCATACCTCTTTAGCAGTATCGCACTTGATAATGTAGTTGAAGATGTTGTCATCGAGAGATCTGTACAGGACATCAAGAGCCATGTTGTTGAGGTTTTTTTGCCTCTTTTCTTCACTGATCTAGTCATCTTTCTCGTTATCGATCTTGATAGGACCCTCTGTGATGACACTCCACATATTGTCATGAAGAGAAGAGAGGTGAGCACGAACTCTTTTCTTCCATATGATGTAGTTTTCTCGAGAGAAAGTTTGGCTGTTGCACTGGCATCTTTGGTTATGGTCGACATTCTTCAGGAAAAAGGCTTGAGAATAGAAACATAACTCTAATACCAATTGATAGGATCCGCTTTATCAATCGAGACGGGGGTCTGGCGATTGATGAAGGTTTATGAAAAACGGTTTGAAGAAATATTGTTAGGGATTTAATTCACTTTCTATTCTACGCAAACTCTTGTAAACACTTGAAACATAATCAAGTGCGGAAATGTTTACTTAGGTTTGAAGCATATGATCAAGAATGAGAAGATGACAGAAATGAACAACACAGCAGTTTGTTTATGGATGTTCGGAGCAAACTCTCCTACGTCACCCCTTCTTCCAACCACCGAAAGGATTCACTATAATATGCTTTGAATCAAATACAGTTTGCACGAATAGCTCACTGTTGAAAAGAACAGACTCTATTCAACTTACAATATGATGAATATCCCTCAACTAAAACGATGCTTTGATTCTAACTCTCTCTTGATTAACACACGGTACAATCAGGAAAGCATCTAACAGTTTTAATGTTCAAGAGCTTGATTTCTCAGTAATTCCAGAGATTCTTCTTAGAATACAAGCGACAGAAAGATCGAGAGATTTTCCGTTGTCCTTAAGAATCTTTAAATATGAATAGGTACCAAAGGTCGAATCTTCATAATGATACGTGGTGAGCTTCTATTAGAACACCTCCATATTACACAACAGACTCTGAATACAAGGATTGTGGCCGTACACAACAGGTAGTGCGCCAAATATTCTTCAGAAATGTACCTGCAAAACGGATAATGTGAAGGATATTCGCTTATGTGGAATTCGTTGATTGGTTGCAGCTGGCTATCGTACTGATCTTCACTAGAAAGTGAAGCAGGAGTAGCGTACAACTGTAGCACGTGGGTAGGCGGGTGCTAGATTCAAGCAACTGCTTAAGCATGGCATTAGATGTATTTCAATTAGACAACCTCGTCTAATGAAATCAGTCATCCCCGTCTAATAACTAAGTCCATTAGACCACCTGGTCTAATGGGATTAGACTTTACGTCTAATTACAATCAATTCAGACTAATCTGAAGGAGTTAGACTACACATCTGACTTTCACCAGTTACATTGCACGTCTAACTTTCACCATTGATGAGATTGCACGTCTAACTCCATGAGTTAGACTGTACGTCTAATTACGAGTCCATTAGACTGCACGTCTAACTCCGTGAGTTAGATTGCACGTCTAATTACGAGTCCATTAGACTGTACATCTAACTCCACGAGTTAGACTGCATGTCTAATTATGGGTCCATTAGACTGCACGTCTTACTCCACGAGTTAGACTGCACGTCTAATAACACTAGTTAGACTCCACGTCTAACACCGCTTAGTTAGACTACACGTCTAACTTCGCTAGTAGACTGCACGTGTTACACCATGTATCTAATACCAAATCGGTCTATTGACCCTCATTAGAACCAAGTCTAATGTAATCTGATTTCGATACACCTGAATCAAAAACAGTTAGATGCATAGATTATCTATTCATCATTTCATCATCAAAATTCCAATAGTCAAACTATTTCAATATTCATCATTTCATCATCAAAATTCTAATAGTCAAACTATTTCAACACTTAGTCAAAATAATTTGACCCAACAATAACTCAAATATGGATTCCTAAGGCACTGATTGACCGAGGATCCAAGTGAATGTGGGCACCAAAAGCTGTAAATATTCTTTTGTATCGGTGATACAGGACTGCTGCGTGGAGGAAACTTGGAGCACAATCTAACAGAGTGGAACACGCCACTCCCATGGACTAAACTTTCTTCCCTAAAATTATGTTTTGGTCTTGAGGAACTTAAATCATTTATCTGTTTTAAATATGCATAAATTAAGGGGGGAAATTTAATGTTTATAATGTTCAGACAGATGCACGTAGACGAAAGCTTTAATTGGTCTAATAGATGAGGTCGTCTAAAAGAAAACAAGTACTTAAACGTATATTTGCTTAAGCATTCTGTGCCGCTAAGTTGGATAATTGTCTTGGTTTATAAACCTATGCATATTAGACGTGTGAGAGTAAAGCGTAGTTAGATGCTCACATCTTACCAGACACACGTCTAACACGTGCTATTCAAGCGTAATTAAATGTCGACGTCTAATAGACGTCTAGACGTTTGTAAGACAAGCGTAGTTAGACGCATGCGTCTAGTAGACGTCCATCCAACCTAGATGCTAGAATGCAGACAGTAAGCTAAAAGTCTATCTACATGTGCAGTTAGACGCTTCATCTTCGAACTAATTGAGAACAACTGTAATCAATATATGCGCTATAATCTGATTTTCCCGCTTAAACATTAAAACCGTCAATTTCTAATTCGAATAACTTGAAGACACGTGTCTTTTAATGTTAAAGAAAATTACTAATATACCCTCAAATACTAAGATATTTTTCGTTAAAAACTCAGTTAATGATGACTACCTTTGGGAAAAGGCATCTAACATTAATTTATGAGCTTTCTTTGTCAAAAGTGACGGTTAAAACATGTGATCTTTTAGATTCTATTTAAGGACATCATGCATGTGCTTGAAGCTTTTACGCTTTCTATTCTCTTAGAACCCTAAAAATCTCTCTACCTTCTCTCTAAGAAATCTTGTTCATCTTTATCTCTTATTATCCGAATATGGCTGACAAGAAGCTTATCTCTTTTGCTCACAACACCTTGCAGGTGGATTTCGATTCCATCTATACTATCGATCAACATGATACGGTGGAAATGTTCTACTCTCTGTAGTATTCTGGCCTCAGGAAATACCTCGGCAATCTTTTTGTCTTCTACGAAAAGGAGGTACGTGAGTTCTTCAAAACGACGAATATGGTTGGAGACACAATAACGACGACGGTGAACGGAAATTCTATTTCCTTTAATAAATCGATGTCTGCTGAGTTCTTTGTACTTCCATCAGGGGTCAAAACCTTTAATACCGCGCTTCCAGCCGAAACTATTTCATAAATGCAGTTCGTCTTCTCAAATGATGGTAGTTCTATCAGATTAAACGGGAAGAAGAAGTCTTTGAAGCCTCACTTGATTCTATTAAATGACATTGTGGAGGAGACTCTTCAAGTAAGGCGTGATTGTTCGACTTGTATAGTCAAGACCGTTTCGATTATATGACGGCCATATCAAAAGGTTGTCGATCAACTGGGCATACACCTTATTTTCTAATCTCTGCTAGTTGGTTTATTCATGGAACAAGCAGAGTGCAGGCTTCTCAGTCCAAATCGGCTGGTTCATGGAGCATTTCGGTATTCCTATGGGCAAGGGTGAGGCTATTAACTCTAGTTGCATTTTCAATAACTTCTCCTTGAAGAGCACCCTTGCAAGATTGAAGCTCTCAAAGGAAATGAATTATGGTTCATCTAGCCAACATACGGGTGGTTAGTCAAAAAACCTATCTCTCAAAAACCCTATCTAAACGCAAGCTACATCCATTCTTTCTACGAGCGCTAAAAGAGTCAAACCTTCAGTTATGGAGTTTGTGGCTAGCTCTAATAGCCAAAAGAGTACGTCGAAGAAGAATTCTGGAGAAGTTGACTCCATTCCAGAAAGGGCAAGACAATGTATTCTTCTCTTTGCCGCTATTCCAATCTCGTCTCTTTTTCCCTCCCCCATCCTAATGAAGAAGCAAGCTAGGTCTTCTGGTCCTGTTGTTGATCAGAAGAAGGCGTCTAAGACGTCTAAGGCATCCAAGAAGTCTACCAAGGGATTTATTGCATGTCCTTCCTAAAGAATAAGTAGTTGCTGAGGCTATTAGAAATTCCAATTTTGTTAATGAAATAGATCAGGTAGTTTCTACAGCTCCTACTTCTGATGTATCCTCTGAATAAGCTCTCATTCAACCTAATGTTGATATTCTTGTTGATGAAGTTGTTAAAGAACAACCCGTTGCTAAGGGAAAGAGAATAATGTTTGTACTTCTAAAAGGGGCCATTCCGAAGGTTATGTCTCTTTATGAAATTATTAAGCAATTAGGGGGATCCTGGCATCACAATTAGAGAACCTTTGCTCTCTCCCAATCTAGTCGTAGTTCTTGGAAAGGGAAAAGGAATTGCTAAAGATATTCCAGAAAAAGGTTTTGGAGGTCAACTGCATTGTTATTATTATCATGGAACAAGTTTAAGAGAAAGTTGTTGATAAGATTGAAATATTCGATACCTGGAAAAATCACAGACTAATTACTCAATTTGATGAAATTATTCAAGTGGGCGAGATTGAAAAGGAGTGGAAGAAATTGATCAAGATGGAGAAGAGAGTCCTGAAATGGGTAAAGACATCTAAGGTCTCTGAAGCCCTCAAAAGAAAGGATCTTGTGGTGGAGAATATCATAAGTCGTGCTCTCTTTCCAATGCTTGAGGAAAGAAAGGCCAATTTCAACCCGCTTGACAGTGATGCTCTTGCTGAGCAGAATGCTTTGAAGCGACTTGATTAGATCATGAATAACTATTGCTCTATAGTCCCTCAACACGTTAACTACACCGAGTCTTCCAGGCTGAACTTGTTTGATGATATATCCTCTAGTCAAGACGAGCCGATGCAAATCATTGAGGATGATCAAATTGTTTTCAAAGAAGAAGTGCAGGCTGCTTCCCAACTTATTGAGCTGGACAATATATCATTTGAAGAAAAGCGATTAATGGCCCAACATTTTATTGAATAGACTCATGTCTTGGTTCAATCAAATATCATCATAGAAGAGGAAGTAGTTTTTGATCATACGACTAGTCCACAGAAGGAGACATCTGAAGTGGCTCCTCCTATTCTTGAAGTTGAAAAATCTCCTCTAGTCGAGGAAAAATCATCTAAGTTAGTTGATCAGTCACTAAAGTTACAGGATGAGGGGAAACTCTTGAAGCAAGCTGATAATAAGAGGATTCCCTCTACTGAGGGGAAACAATCTGAAAAAGATGAGTCATCCTCATTCTTAAAAGAAGCACGTGTGGAAGAAAATTTGATTCCTTCTCCTCCTGTTCATCAATCATCCCCCATCACTACAACGACATATATTGTTGACAATGTTGTTAATCTACCTCTTCACTCAGAATATATTTTAGAGCGTATTCATCATGTATGTGCCGATATTTGAAATGAACAAGATCAATCTAAGGATTGATCAAAGGATCCATTTTCCCCTCCCAAAGATAAAGAACCATAGAGTTCTTTACAAGTAAATGTGCATGTGAGCCCCATTCGCGGCTATAGCTTGTTCATAAGCCGTATCTTCGACTGCTTAGTCTTTTGAAGAATCTTCTCCTGGAGGAGCAAACTTTTGTAACTCAGTCATGGATGCGATGAGTTCTATGCAACAAAATATAATGGACATATTGTCCAGATTGGGTCATCTTGAACAAGGGGCTACTTCAAGTAAAGAAGATGTCTCTTCCATTCTTGCCACCCAAAAAAAACTGAGAAAATTCTGAAGCGGAATACATATGAAGTCAACATCCTTAATACTTTGTACAAGAAGTTTGAAAATAAAAGATGTGTAGTTAGACGAGGATCGTCGTCTAACTCCTTTAGACTTTGTCTGAAGGGATGCGTAGTTAGACGAGGTCATCTAACTCCTTTAGACTTGGTCTAAAGGAAAGCGTGGTTTGACGAGGACGTCTAACTCCTTCACATTTGGTCTAATGGGATGCATAGTTAAACAAGGTCATCTAACTCCTTTAGAATTGGTCTAAAGGAAAGTGCAGTTAGACTTGTTCTAATGGACCACGACAAATGCCTTGCTTTAGTAGGCGTCTAAAGAAAGCATACGTATAACCACGGTTTAATAGTTGTATGCTACTCCTTCTCCACTCACTTTTGTGCAGTCTGTCAGCCAGCTATTTTTATCAAATGAATGAATGGCACGTACGCAAATATTCCCTCAACTACTTGTCTGGTACAAGACAATTTCAGATGATATTCGGCGCACTACCAGTTTGGTACGTCCACGATCCTTTTGCTCAGAGTCTGATGTACTCTATTACTATGTGTGACCTTCCAACGAACACTTGTCACATGTCTCCGAAGAAGATTTGACCGTTGGTTTCCTTCTACTACAAATAGATGCTCAAGGACAACGGAAGAATCATCTATCTATCTTACTAGATTAATTGAACACACGAACACACTCGCTCTTGCTTTTACTGATTTCTGTCATCATTCAAGCTCAAGAGAGAAAATGAATTATTGTCTAGATGTGAGAATATTATTGAGAATATTGTAAGTTGAACAAAGGCTGTTCTGTTCAACAGAGAGTTAGTTAGCTCAGTAAGTTTTATTTGATTCAAAGTATTTAGTGGATATCCTTCCGGTTGTGGAAGAAGGGTGACGTAGGAGGGTTTACTCCGAACATCCATAAACAACTCCCTGTGTTCTTTACTTTCTTCCATTTATCTTCTGATAGGATCGGCTTTATCGATAGAGACGGGGGTCTGACTATTGATGAAGGCTTATGAAAAAGGGTTTGAAAGAAATCTTGTTAGGGATTTAATTCGCTTTCTATTCTACGCAAATCCTTATAAACACTTGAAACAGAATCAAGGCAGAATTATTTACTTGGGTTTGAAGCTCAAGATGAAGAATGAAAAGATGTCAGAAATGAACGAACACAGCAATTTGTTTATGGATGTTCGGAGAAACTCTCCTACGTCACCCCTTCTTCCAACCACCGGAAGGATTCACTATAATATGACTCGAATCAAATACAGTTTGCACACACTTAGATCACTATTGAACAAAACACACTCTGTTCAATTTACAAGATGAAGAATATCACTCAGCTAACGGTGTTTTTGATTCTAGCTCTCTCTTGATTCACACATAGTACAATCAGGAAAGCAACTTCACAGTATGAATATTCAAAGGCTTGATTTCTCACTCTGAAATATCAGCAAGAAAGATGTTCGAAAGATTGTGGATTGGCACACTGATTGTCCGTTGTCCTTGAGATTTGATAAATATTGGGCATAGACTAATGGTCGAATCTTTTAGAATAATACGTGGCACTCTTCCATTGGAAAGGTTCCATTGTACACAGCAGGTTATGAGCACAAGGATCGTGACCGTACACCAACTGGTAGTGCGCCGAATATTCCATTAGAGATGTACCTGCAAAACAAATAATATGACGGAAATTCTCTTACGTGGCATTCGTTGGTTGGTTATATATAGCTATTGTACTAATCTTCACTAGAACGTGGAGCAGGAGTAGAGTACAACTATAGCACGTGGGTAGGCGGGTTCTAGCTTCAAGCATACTGCTTAAGCTTAGCATTAGACGTATTTCAGTTAGACGACCTCGTCTAATGAAATCAAACATCCCCGTCTAAGAGCAGAATCCATTAGACCTCCTAGTCTAATTGGATTTGACTTACGTCTAATTACAATCACTTCAGACTAATCTGAAGGAGTTAGACTTACGTCTAACTTTCACCAATTATACTACACGTCTAATTGTTACAAACCATTAGACTGCACGTCTAATTCCGGTTCTATTTCAGACTTGTCTGAAGGAGTTAGACTTACGTCTAACTTTCACCAATTAGACTACACGTCTAATTTTTACAAACCATTAGACTACACGTCTAACTCCACTGAGTTAGACTACACGTCTAATTCCGGTTCTACTTCAGACTTGTCTGAAGGAGTTAGATTTACGTCTAACTTTAACAATCCAATAGACTGCACGTCTAACTCCACTAAGTTAGACTGCACGTCTAATTCCAAATATATTAGACTGCATGTCTAACTCCACGAGTTAGACTGCACGTCTAATTCCGTATAAATTAGACTGCACGTCTAACTCCACTGAGTTAGACTGCACGTCTAATTCCGTATACATTAGACTGCACGTCTAACTCCACTAAGTTAGACTACACGTCTAACTCCACAAAGTTAGACTGCACGTCTAATTCCGTATATATTAGACTGCACGTCTAACTCCACTGAGTTAGACTACACATCTAATTCCGTATACATTAGACTACACGTCTAACTCCACATAGTTAGACTGCACGTCTAACTCCACCGAGTTAGACTGCACATCTAACTCCACTGAGTTAGACTACACGTCTAATTATGTGCATCTAATGCCAAATCAGTCTAATGAGCCTCATTAGAGCCAAGTCTCATGAAATATGATTTCGATACACCTGCATCAAAGCACATAAATCATTTCATCATCAAAATCCCAATAGTCAAACTATTTCAACACTTAGTCAAAATAATTTGACCCAACAATTTCCCCCTTTTTGATGATGAAATTTAAAACCTGCATATATATACCAAAATACGCATTCATCATATAAATAAGCAAAAACCCTTTTCACTTACAGCATACATCATTCAAAATATCATATTCATAATTTACCAAGTATGAGTGTTTTTAGAAGAAACACACAAAACATTGTTCCAAAAAATTATCAAAATAACTTAAAATCAAAACATTATCAAAAGATTTTCAAAAGCTTCATCTTAAATGAAAATAGTTTCTATTCTAATCTTCTTCTTCTCCTTCCTAATCATTTCTCTAGAAAGGATAGACTTCAACCTAAGAGATCTCTAAGACTGCCTTAGAGGAGGGTTGGAGACATCTCTTATCCTTTTCTTGGACTTGAGCCTCTTCACCCTTAGGATGTATTCGACAACCTTCTGGTTGTTTAGAATTTTGGAAGGAAGGTGAAAGCTCTTACCGGGTTCATCCAGAAGGAAGCAAAGGAGAGAGCTAAGAGGACCATCAAAACCAAAAATAGTCTTCCGAGCACAGACCATTCTAACAAGATTGACGAAGAGGAAACTTGTCCAGTTAACTGGAACACCCCTGGTGATAGCCACCATCATCTGAAAAACCTTCGTACAGTACTTGTAAGAGGACTCTTTGGAAAGAAGAGATTTTGAGATGATATCACTTAGAAGAGCAAACTCATCTTTTAGGATGTTTTTCTTTCCATGAATGTCCATTTGAGGAGAATCAGAATAGACTTTCATCATTGTAAACATTATGTTAGACGGAGTGGTTGAATACTCATGAATACCTTTGTTTGGAAGCTGGAAAAACATACCGAATGATTCTTCGGTGATGCAGATCATCTGGCCCATTACGATCCCGACAATGGTTTTGTCCTAATAGAAGCCCGATGTTTCGAAAAATTCACGAACCAACTGTTCGTGATAGAGATATTGAGGGGTGAAGAACTTTCTCAGCCCGGAAGCTTTCAGAGATTCAAACATCTTATGCATGCCCGAAGATTTTAACCTGAATACATACTTAAAATCCACTTGAATCGATTTTGGACGGAAGAGAGACATTTCGACTTGATGAACATAGGCTTAGTCGATTCGAATTCTAGATAGAGAGATGACGTTGGAAGAACTCTATCCTTAGAGTAAATTACTCAATAAATAACTAGATCTAACGTGTATGGATTATCTAATGATTACTCCTACCGTCAAGAACTCAAAAGTATGTTCCCAATAAACGTATCATTTAATATTATCATGAAAACGAACAGTTAATACTAAATGTGCAAGAAAAAGTTGTCAGAAATATTATTCATTCCTTATGTATTGAGAGACACGTATCTTCAATTCTTTTGAGGAATGACTGATTTGATTTTTGGCGGGAAAATGTACTTGAGAAAAAACATAAGCAAAGGACAGTTGTCCAAATAGCTAGAAGATGAAGGGTCTAATTATACCAGTAGTTAGACGTTTATTCTCCTTTTCACATTTTCAACTTCCTTTTAAAAATCAGTCTGTTAGACGTATACGTCTAATTATGCGTGTCTGGTTAGACGTGAGCATCCTCTTGCTCATGACGTAAAAACGTGTAACGTCTATTAGACGTATCCGTATAACCATGCAGGTTAATATAACCAAGACAGCGATTCGAAAGAAGATTAAACTACTAGAGTAGATGTACGTCTAAGTAGATGTATTTCTCAAACCCTGAATCCTTAGGACGAATTAAGACCTATGTCTTTTATGTCTATTCAGTTACGTTTTAAACAATACGTTCCCCCTCAACTTATGCACGTAATCATATCAATCAAGATCAACAAGACCTAACATGTTTCTAAAGTGAGAAAACTTATCTTCCGGTAGGGGTTTCGTGAAAATGTATGTAGTTTGTTGATCTGTAGAAACATGTTCAAGACGAATCTGCTTCTGATTGACGTGTTCTCGGATGAAGTGATGTCTGATTTAAATATGCTTTGTTTGAGAATACAGAACTAGATTGTAGGTGATTGCGATAGAACTCGTGTTGTCGCAGAACATTGGATATTCTTCAGCCTCAATCCCATAGTACATGAGTTGTTGTTGAATCCACAACACTTGAGAGCAACAGCTTCCAGCTGCAAGATACTCAACTTCAGCTGTAGATGTGGCGACTGATGACTGTTTCTTGCTGAACCATGAGATTAGACGATATCCAAGGAACTGGCAAGTTCCATTTGTGTTTTTTCTGTCAATTTTGCACCTTGCATAATTTGCATATGAGAAACTAGTTAAATTGAAACTGGAATCCTTCGGATATCACAGTCCCACATTTTGAGTTTCCTTTAAGTATTTAAGAATACGTTTAGCAGTAGTAAAGTGAGAGAGTTTAGGATCAGCCTGAAATCTGCCACAAACACCAACAACAAATTGAATGTCTGGCCTGCTAGCAGTTACATATAGTAAGGATCCGATGAGTCCTCTATATGTTGTTACATAAACACTTTGGCCACATTCATCTTTATCCAATTTACAAGAAGAGCTCATTAGAGTAGCTGCGGCGGAACAGTTCTCCAAACCAAACTTCTTTAGCAGTTCTTTGGTGTATTTGGCCTGGTTGATAAGGGTTCCATTTTCTAACTGACGGACTTGAAGCCCAAGGAAGAATGTCAACTTTCCCATCATGCTCATTTCAAATTTGTCCTGCATTAGCTTAGCAAACCTCTCACACAATTTGGGGTTAGTTGAACCAAAAATAATGTTATCAACATATATTTGAACAAATAAGATGTGAGAATCTTTAGTGAATCTAAACAAGGTTTTATCCACAGTTCCAACAACAAAATCATGATCAAACAAGAATTCAGTTAATGTGTCGTACTAAGCACTATGAACTTGTTTCAGACCATACAATGCTTTATCAAGTTTATAAACATGATTAGGTAACACATGATCTATAAATCCGGGGGGTTGCTCAACTTCTTCACTTAATTTCCCGTTTAAAAATGCACTTTTCACATCCATTTGAAAAACTTTAAAATTCTTAAATGATGCATATGCTAGGAAGATTCTAATTGCCTCTAATCTTGCTACCGGTACAAAAGACTCATCAAAATCAATACCTTCTTCTTGTCTATATCCTTGAGCAACTAAACGACCTTTGTTTCTAATGACTAAACCATCTTCACTAAGCTTGTTTTTAAAGACCCATCTTGTTCCTTTAACTGACTTACCAGTTGGTCTAGGAGTAAGATACCACACCTTATTTCTCACAAATTGGTTTAACTCCTCCTGCATAGCATTGATCCAATCTGGATTAACTACAGCTTCACCAATTTTCTTGGGTTCAATCTAAGAAGTAAATGTGAAGTTGGCCATTTCATCCATCAGTTGACGTCTTGTCCTTCGAGGAGAAAAAGGATTTCCGATGATCAGTTCTGGTGGATGATTTTTGTTCCATCTGAAGTTGTATCCAAGGGGATTGGTCATCTGAACTGCTGATTCCACGACGTCTAAACTCTCAACTTCTTGTTGAACAGGAGTTTGTACGTCTGGTTGAATTTCAACCGGATCAACCACTGGATCAGACAGGGTAATCCGCTTGTCCAGAGTTTCTTCTTCTTCACTTACAGACTCAAGACTTGTCGCTTTTAGTCTGTCAGCAATATCAATGGATTCAATAGATTTGCTCTCAACAGGCTTGTCAAAAACTACATGGAGGGATTCCTCAACATTTTGTGTTTTTTTGTTGTATACTCTATAAGCCTTGCTTATTGACGAGTATCTCAACATGAATCCCTCATCTGCTTTAGCATCAAAAGCGGTCATATAAACCTTTTCATTGTTATGGATAAAACATTTACACCCAAATATCTTAAAATAAGAAACTGTGGGAATTCTTCCATAATACAGTTCATAGGGAGTTTTATCAAAACGTTTGTTAATTATTGACCGATTTTGTGTATAGCAAGTAGTACTTATGACTTCCGCCCAGAACCTCTGAGGTACGTCTGATTCAGCTAGCATAGATCTCGCTGCTTCCTTCAGAGTTCTCACTCTTCTCTCAGCAATGCCATTTTGCTGTGGAGTTCTGGCGCTAGACAACTCGTGCCTAATTCCAGTCTCCTCGAGATAGGATGATAGGTATCTGTTGGTGAACTCAGTTCCCTGATCACTTCTAATGCATGCAATATTCAAAGATTTCTGATTCTGAATTCTTTTAAAATTCTAATAAAGTTTTCAGCGGTTTTATCTTTTTAAGGTAAAAATGCAACCCATGTAAATAGAGAAAAATCATCAATAACAATTAGGGCAAATCTCATTCCTCCTATACTTTTTACAGGTATTGGACCATACAGATCCATATGTAAAAGTTCTAGGCAATGGCTGGATTGTGATTTCCCTTTACTTTTGAACGATGACCTGCCCTGTTTACCTAACTAGCAAGCAGCGCATATCTTGTCCTTTGAGAAATAAAGTTTGGGCAAACCAATAACTAAATTATTTGAGAAAATATTGTTGATGGTTTTGAAATTTAAATGGTTCAAACGTTTATGACATAACCATTTTAGGTCATTCTTGGCAATCATGCACATAGGATCAGATACCTCTTTTTTCCAATTCATTTTGTATGAGTTTCCTACTCTACTACCAGTTAACAGAGTATTTCCATCTTGGTCCTTAACTAGACATGAGTGAGTTTGAAAATCAACTAACAATCCATTATCACATAATTGACAAATTCTGATCAAGTTAAAGCACAAATTGTCAACAAGCATCACATCATTAATAGTTAGATTACCATGTATAATCTTACCCTTACCCATGGTCTTACCCTTCTTGTTGTCACCAAAGGTAATTTTAGGTCCAGAGCAATCTGATATATCAGTGAGAAGGCGTCTGTTTCCTGTCATATGCCTGGAACATCCGCTATCAATATACCATAAAGATTCCTCCAGTCCTTCGTTTATTTGTACCTACGTACATAAATATTTACAATCTTTTTGGTACCCACTTCAATTGGGTCCTTAATCAATCAGTCCCTTAGGAATCCATATTTGAGTTATTCTGATGGATTTCCCATTTTGTGCTGTGATTAAGGCGTATGTTTTTTACTTAGTAGACGACTTTCTGCTAACCACTGATCCCTTAGCTTTTAAAGAAGACTTTATTTTAAAATTCCTTGACTTAGAGTTAGGTTTTAGATTGCTAGACTTGCTTGCTGATTCTAGCTTATTCTTAAGCCAGCTAACAGTCGGCGGAACATAAATTATTTCATTTTTGAAAGCTACTTCTTCAAGAATAGGGTCAGATTCAATGTCAGTCATACTCCCTTTGACAAAGCTTATTAGCTTAAACTTTTCATTTGTTGAGTATGACTCTTTGAAGGACAGGTTAGAGTCATTGCTGTCAAGTCCTAATCCAGATCTAGAACCAGCAGGTTTCAACATATTGATCTGATGTTTGACAGTGTCTCCAGACCTTGTCCATGCACTGACTACATAGTTTAATCTCTTATTTTTAGATTAGAGGGTTTGAATATGTTCTTTGAGCATCTCATTCTCATATAATATCTCTGTTATGTTTTCGTCAAAAACGTTTGATTCATATTTTTTGTTGGAGGAAAGAACAGTTGATTCATATTTCACTTTCATTTCGTAAAAAGTGTTAGTTAACTTTTTGTACTCAATGGACATTTCATTGAGTGCATTAATTAACTCCTCGTTTGTAAATTCTGGTGCAGAGATATCATTTACCTTGGATTGGTCATCTTCCATCAAACATGTAACAACTTCATTCTCTTTTTCAGCAGGAATCTCCTCTGAATCGCTATCGGCCCATCTGGATTTGTTTTCATTGCACATGAACGCTTTCTGGTCCTTCTTTGCTTGAATACGTCTACCGTAGATCTGATTAAGCTTATCCTATATCTCTTTAGCAGAGAAACATGACTTGATTTCATAAAACACGTTCATGTTGATCGACTGATACAGAATGTTCCTAGCAACATTATCCAAGTTGTTGGTAATCTTATCTTTTGTAGTCCACTCACTTCTTGGCTTTGAAATCTTTACGGGGCCATCAGTAATGACGCTCCACATATCACAATGAAGAGAAGCCAAGTGAGCTTGCATTCTCATCATCCAATATTCGCAGTTGTCCCTTGATAGAATAGGAATTTCATTGATGATAGACATGCTTCAGGTTCTTGATGCTTGAGAATAGAAACAAGGCTCTTATACCAATTGATAGGATCGACTTTATCGATAGAGACGGGGGTCTGGATATTGATAGAGGCTTATGAAAACGGTTTGAAAGAAATCTTGTTAGGTATTTAATTCGCTTTCTATTCTACGCAAACCCTTGCAAACACTTGAAACAGAATCAAGGCGGAATTGTTTACTTGGGTTTGAAGCTCAAGATGAAGAATGAAAAGATGACAGAAATAAAAGAACACAACAATTTGTTTATGGATGTTCAAAGAAACTCTCCTACGTCACTCCTTCTTCCAACCACCTGAAGGATTCACTATAATATGACTCGAATCAACTACAATTTGTACACACTTAGTTCACTATTGAACAGAACACACTCTGTTCAATTTACAAGATGAAGAATATCACTCAGCTAACGGTGTTTTTGATTCTAGCTCTCACTTAATTCACACACATTACAATCAGGAAAGGAGCTTCATAGTATGAATATTCAAAGACTTGATTTCTCTCTGAAATATCAGCAAGCAAGATGATCGAAAGATTTTGGATTGGCACAATGATTGTCTGTTGTCCTTGAGATTTGATAAATATTGGGCAGAGACTAACGGTCGAATCTTTTATAATGATACGTGGCACTCTTCCATTGGAAAACCTCCGTTGTACACAACAGGTTCCGAGCACAAGGATCGTGGCCATACACCAACTGGTAGTGCGCCGAATATTACATCAGAGATGTACCTGCAAAACAAGTAATATGAGGGAAATTCTCTTACGTGACATTCGTTGGTTGGTTGCATATAGCTATCGTACTAATCTTCACTAGAACGTGGAGTAGGAGTATAGTACAGCTATAGCACGTGGGTAGGCGGGTGCGACGTACTTAAATTGACGACCTCGTCTAATGAAATCAAACATCCTCGTCTAAGAGCAGAATCCATTAGACCTCCTAGTCTAATGGGATTAGACTTACGTCTAATTACAATCACTTCAGACTAATCTGAAGGAGTTAGACTTACGTCTAACTTTCACCATTTAGACTACACGTCTAATTGTTACAAACCATTAGACTGCATGTCTAACTCCACTGAGTTAGACTGCACGTCTAATTCCGGTTCTACTTCAGACTTGTCTCAAGGAGTTAGACTTACATCTAACTTTAACAATCCAATAGACTGCACGTCTAACTCCACTGAGTTAGACTGCACGTCTAATTCCAAATATATTAGACTGCACGTCTAACACCACGAGTTAGAATGCACGTCTAATTCCGTATACATTAGACTGTATGTCTAACTCCACTGAGTTAGATTGCATGTCTAATTCCGTATACATTAGACTACACGTCTAACTCCACTGAGTTAGACTGCACATTTAATTTTGTGCATCTAATGCAAATCGGTCTAATGAGCCTCATTAGAGCCAAGTCTCATGAAATATGATTTCGATACACCTGCATCAAAGCACATAAATAATTTCATCATCAAAATCGCAATAGTCAAACTATTTCAACAATTTGTCAAAATAATTTGACCCAACATCTTCCATCAGTTCAAAGCTTCAAATTCGACGAACACTTCCGCACTTGAATCCGTTTCAATAGTTCGAAGGATTTGTGATGAATAGAAATAGATATTAGTCTCTCACAAGATTACTATCGAATCGTTTATCATAAGTTGTTATCAATAGTCATACCCTAGTCTCTATTGTTAGTACTGATCCTATCACATTTTTACATGATCCGCAAAACAATATATGTCGATAGGACCAAAATCTTATCTCTTGATAAATCCCGCAATCATTCATACATGATCCGCCAAAACACTATTTGTCAATAGGTCCAAATACTTAACTGTCGATAAGTACCGCGATTATTCGTACATGATCCAACTAAACCCAATTTGTCGATATGTACCAAATCTTATCTTTTGAAAAGTACTGCGATCATTCATACATAATTCGCCAAAACCTTATATTTGTATAAGTATCGCAATCATGCATACATGATTCGCCAAAACCCTATATGTCAATTGGTCCAAAATCTTATCTTTCGATAAGTACCGTGATCATTTGTACATGATCTGACCAAAGCCCTATATGATGATAGTTCCAAAACCTTAACTCTCTTTAACTACCCGCTATCATTTGTACACGATCCTCTAAAACCATATATATATATATATGTTCAAAATCTTATATGTCGATAAGTGATACGATCATTTGTACACGAAAACATTATTTGTCGATAAGTACCCCAATTATTCATACTTGATTCTCCACAACCCTATTTATCGATAGGTCTAAAAACTTAACTCTCTATAAGTATCGCGATTATTCTTACATGATCCAACTAAACCCTATATATCGATAGGTATAAAACCTTATATTTTGATAATTACCTCGTTCATTCGTAAATGATCCTCTAAAACCCTATATGTCTATAGGTCCAAAACCTTACCAATCGACAAGTATCGCGATCATTCGTACATGATCTGACCAAAAGCCTATCTGTCGAGAGGTCCAAAATCTTATATGTCGATAAGTACCCTCAATTATTTGTACATAATCTCTATGATGATAGGTCCAAAACCTTATATTTCAATAAGTACCCGTAATCAGTTGTACACGATCTAAAACCCTATTTTTTGATAGGTCCAAATCCTTATATATCGATAAGCACCGCGATCATTCATACATAATCCGCCAAAAACATATATGTTTATATGTATCGCGATCATGCATACATGATACGCCAAAACCCTATATTACGATAGGTCCAAAAACACTAACTGTTGATTGGTACAAAACATTATCTTTCTATAATTACCTCGATCATTCGTATATCATACGTAAAAACCCTATATGTGAATAGGTCCAAAATCTTATCTTTCGATAAGTACCGTGATCATTCGTACATAATCCGACCAAAACATTATCTATCTATAGGTCCAAAACCCAATATGTCAATAAGTACCCTCAATCATTCGTTCATGATCTTTCTGTCGATATTTCCAAAACCTTTTAATTCAATAAGTACAAGCGATCATTCGTACACGATCCGCTAAAACCCTATTTGTCGATAGGTCCAAATCCTTATATGTCGATAAGTACCGCAATCATTCTTACATGATCCTCTAAAACCCTATTTGTCAATAGGTCCAAAAACTTAACTCTCGATAAGTACCGCGATCATTCGTACATGATCCGACTAAACCCTATATGTCAATAGGTACAAAACCTTATCTCTCTATAATTACCTCGATAATTCTTACATGATCCGCCAAAACCCTATATGTTGATAGGTCCAAAACCTTTTCTTTCGATAAGTACCACGATCATTCGTACATGATCCGACCGAAACCCTATTTGTCGATTCTGAAGCCGCATTCTACATGCGCAATTCTTGAGATGTCTTGAATTCGTACTTCAAGAATTTTTTCCTTGTTTGAAGCCGCATTCAACAAACATAATATTTTAGACGTCTTGAATTCGTACTTCAAGAATATTTTTCATGTTTAAAGTTGCTTTCTTCACGCGCACTTCCCAAGAACACTTTTAACTGATTTTTAAAGATATTTTTCTTGTTTAAAGTTGCATACTCATGCGCAATCTTTCATATGTCTTGAATTCGATCTTCAAGAATCTTTTCTCTGTTCAAACCCAAATTTTTATGCGCAATCTTTAAGATGTCTCAATTTAGAATTCAAGAATATTTTCCTTGTTTAAAGACACACTTTAAACACAATCTTTAAGATGTCTTGATTTCAATCTTTAAGAATATTTTCCCTATTAAAAGCCATATCCTCATGCGCAATCTTTGAGATGTCTTGAATTCGATTGTCATGAATCGTTTCCTTGTTTAATGCCAAATCCTCATGCACAATCTTTGAGATATCTTGAATTCGATATTCAAGAATCTTTTTCGTGTTGAAAGACACATTTTTCATGCACAATATTTAAGATGTCTTGAATTTAGTCTTCAATAATATTTTCCTTATTTAAAGCCGCATCTTCATGTGCAATCAATGAAATATCTTGAATTCGTACTTCAAGAATCTTTTCCTTGTTTGAAGCCGCATTCTATATGCATAATTCCCGAGATGTCTTGAATTCGTATTTCAAGAATCTTTTCATTGTTTAAAGACGCATTTTAAGATATTTCGTTTGAAATCTGATTATAAAGTGACCTACGAGCATGCGAGGTTAGGTAGAGATTCTATGTGCATCCACAACGTCGTGAAGGAGCAAAACGCGTATGATCTGACGAAGGCGATAACCTTTTCCCTGTTTATTCTTTACGATTTCATGATGTTTCAGGGAGCGTTCAAATTGCCTCATGGATTTTTCTTTAGTTTAAATTTGTCTGGGAAGTTTAAATTTGAAATTAATTTTTAATTTTGAATTAATTAGGCTCTGAACATCTAGTTTTGTTCAATTTTAACACCAAAATTTCTGATTCAACTTATTTTATGAGATTCGAATTCATTATGCCAACATCCAATTAGGCCCTACAACTTTATATTTGTGCAATTTTGGATATAAAATTCAATTTCTTGGGAAATTCCTTACGTCTTGTTTGGATTCCCATTCTGCCAAACATATTATTCTTTCAAATTGAGCCTCTAAATGATTTTATAAAATTCTAAAAATTTTGGGATTGCCAAAAATATTATTTTTAACAAAAATAATATTTTTCTATAACTATATTGGAATGCTCATATCTAGAGCTCCATAGCTTGGAAAATTGTAATATTTTCGCGTAGGTTCATAAAAATATTTTTGACCTCCCACGATATTTTTAGAATTTTTAGAACACTTTCGGAATAAGACTCCTTTTATTGTAATTATATCAGGTGTCTCGTAACTCCTAAAAGTTCCGTAATCGAGAGAAAGTGTTTATAAAAATAAGTTCGACATGCATAAAAATCCTCGAGATTTTACAACTCTTTTGGGAAAATTCTCAATTTCTATTGTTGCATACTTTGGGGCTCCAAATTCCCTCTTGGTTTCTTAATCCACATTCATGTGAACTGGTGAAGTCCTGTATATGCAAGGATTCACAGTCAATCAACAAACAATCATTCAAGCAAATCAGCAAATCCGAGAGTTCACATTGTGGTTCACATGTGTGTTTTAGGGCGCATTCGAGAATCCATTTCATCTTCTTTAAGTCTAATAAAAAATAACGAGAATCTAGAATCTCATCTAGACTAAGAATAGGATGACATATAAAATAGACTTAAGAAACGATACATAGAAATTTTAATAATTTTAATGTCTTGATGCCAACCTTTTATTGGAATCTAATAAAGAGTTAGACTTACTTTTTCTGGATTAGAGACAAGGTTAAGGCATTCACATGCACAATATAATCATGTAACGTACCTTCACGAACAATGGCCAACTTCATAGTCGAAGAGACTATACCACGGAATAGGCGCATAGGACATAGTTGTTGCGACCCTTCCCTCATTCGTAACCAAGCACTTAACCCTTAATTCGTGAATACTCTGTTTTTTTTCTTTAGTTTCTTTGTGAAGCAAACTAATGTGGCGACTCTTAAAGTCAATCGGATTACTATGTTTTAAACACGTACTAATTTGGAACCAGTATGGGTAAAACATGGAAATATCTATAATATAGGACAACATCCTATATGGATAGTTCTTTTATTTAACTTTTGTGAGATTCGAGAGGAAGGTAAGCCACGGGGTTCTATAGTATAGATTTCGCTGAAAAATATTTTTCTAAAATGTGCTTAAGTCATGTTTACCAAAAGTCATTCGATGTGTCCCTCCATGAGCAGAGCACTTGAAAGGTTAAGTGCGGCATGAGACCGACAAACTTCGGATAACATAAATTGCTCTTAAAGACAACATTCAAATGGATGAATCAAGCTTAGAATTAGATCCTTCATGCCCTAAACTACCAGGCGTAAAGTTGACTCCTTAAAATTAGTAGACGCTTAAGAAGACAAAAGTCTCACGTACAAAAAAGAGGGAAAACGTTTCTTGGGACGTGGGGGTGGTGGGAGAGAAATTAAACACGTACAAGATTTTTGAAACCGAAGCTTAAAAAGGAAAACTTTAAAAATTTATAACTTGGTCTATACTTCACTATTTAGACTTATTCAAATTGGAGAATAAGAGGAGACAAGTTACCTAAAAATATAGCTAGGCCAAAACTCCACTAAGGGGCAAGAGGAGGTCGGTTCAGCACGTTGAACAAGTTAACGATTTCAAAGCATAAAATTCCCAAGAATACCCTTACTTGAGATATTTAAAGACATGTCTTCATTCAATAAAAAAGGGCCAATTTGTGAAATCCGGTGAGAATCTAGTAAGAGAGAAACACTTGAGAGTTTCTTTCGTCGAAGAGAGCGATAGTAATTGAGAAACTAAATCTAGGTGACCATCCGTCTTCTCTAGTGAGCTTAGCTTCTACGGACGTTTTTCTTCATCACCTTCTCTTCCAGGTAGGTCTCCATCCATATATAGTCTCCTTATATCACATTCATTAACATTTGCAAGTTGAATCAATAATCTCATTAATCCACAATTGATTTATAATTATTTGACTTCAATGGCTTGATTGATCACTTTGAACTGTTTGATTGATTTCTTAACTATTTAGTGAACCATTTATTGTTACAAGTTAGGTTAGAGTTAAGTCTCTAGATTAGAAACAGACTAGGAAGGACTAGCCTCATTTCTAAATCTTAATCGGTATTGCTGAATTTTTCAATGGATGAACCAATCGAGAATTTTTCATTAGAAATTATGGATCGCCTTCAAGCCTTAGTGAAGGTTTAGTCAAGGTGTGTCCTCATTAAGAAGTCGATTTTAAGCTTGTCCAAGATGACACCGCGAGGGAGAATAATCTCGAATGGAATTCGCAATAAGATTTCTGATTTACAGGGGAGCTCAAATTCGATCCTTCATTTGCTTTTATTTAATCAAAGACCAGATATATGTAAATCGACGCGATATCTAGACTCTTGATTAGCCAAATCTCCTCAACATGTGGCGAAAACAAAATGAGGATAGGGCTCTTCGGAGAAATCATTTTTGATCTAGAAATAGAGGATTCCCCTACATCCTCTCCGATCCTTTCTACAACTAAAGAGACGCTAGACAAATGACCACGATGGGGATAATTCCTGAGAACTCCTAGAATAGGCGTTTCTCACAAGATCAGATGCATACCACTAAAATATTATTCTTTTCCGATTTTCTAAATTATTCATGCATATTCAAATTGTCCATTCAAGTTGAATGTCTTTTAAATTCTTCCTAAAAGTTTTAATATAAATTAATTACATCAATTTAGAATTATTTTAGACTCTAAACTTTATGCCTTGGTGCAAATCCACCTTTAGACTCTTTCTAAAACAACCCTAATCCTAATTTCTAGATTGTGTTAGGGATGGGTGGAACATGAACATACATAAACGAAAATATGTGACATATGCAGAAGCGTTTTATCATTAATAAATAAGGGGTGCTACAAAATTCAGTCTTTTACAACAAAACACGGCCCTTTACTACAAAAATATGGTCATTTAGTATTAACCCCTAAAAAGTAATCGGTTTTCAGTATGGTCCCTCCTTTCACACACATCCCCTACACATTTTCCCACTCCAAGCCTCCCTTCACATGTTAAAATAAAAACTATTGTTGTGTACATACACCACACAAGTAGAGTGAGTCTAAAAACTCAACAAGCATTTAAGAGTTCAAAACTATGCTATGATAAAGTACATGCTTGAAAAGTTTATATAAAAGACATTTAAAAACTTCTTTATATTTATATGTGATATTTTAAAGTAGTTTATCATAGTGATGGTACAGTAACATCTTGAGCCATTATTCAGAGCTGACTTTGAAGGTGAAGAGTCCTTGTGAGCCAGTATCTAGAAGGGAACTTTTTGTAGTCTATCCCTAAAGTCCACAACCTGTTGAGACCAATATTTTGGGTAGATATTCTGGGAGGTAATCCTTAGAAGTAAAGTCCCGTAGAACCCAACCCTTATTTTGGAATCAGACTACCCAAGCTCATCTTGGTTAGCCCTCCTCTTATATCCGTCAATTCCTTCATTAGTAATCACTATGATTCCATAAAAACATTTTATACTTTAGAAAACATATCATACTAATAGATCATACTTTGTAAAACAGATCATACTTTGGAAAATACATCATACTTTGGAAAACATGGTTACATCTTTTTTCATCATTAAATACATGGGTATGCAATGAAATCATTCTTTAAAGACAATATGCATCATTTATAGAATATACATGAGTTATATAGACTGGTGTGGGTTTTTAAAGACTATTTTAGAAAATACTTGATTGCCTTAGGGTGAACATTGCTATAAGGATGGATATTCTTCAATTACTTCTAAAGGATTGATGACTTCTGTTTCTTAGTGAAGAGGGAGATGGATATAATGTAATGAAGGAGTATGTAAAGTATATATAGAGTTTCAGTCATGGTCAATTGAGATATCATGAGGTGGATATCTTACTACTTAAAATAGTTGGTCATAACTTGGGGTGAGTAAACTGTCTAATTAAGATTGATGGTCATATCATGGGAAATTCATAGCATAAGGTGGGTAAACTTCCTAATTAAGATAGTTGGTCATAGCATGGAAAATTCATAGCATGAGGTGGATAAACTTAATACATAAGATAACAAGGCATGTGCAAATCCTAGTATGAGGTGGGTGAAGAATGAGGTGTGTTAAACATGAGGTTTATCAGATTAGGTCTATCCTCTCGGTCCTTTTCAGATTTCCTCGGTCTTAGGTCTCGGATTTCCTCGGTCCTAGTTCTCGGTTAGGACCAAAGATATTCGGTCACATATGAATTTTAGGGTGTGACACTTTCAACATCCAATTTTGAACCTAAACATTAAATTTTGAATTAATTTTCTGTGCATGTTAGAAAACACACTAATTTTCTTAGTGTCATTACTAGAGTTCTACAACTCCAAATATTAGTGTAGTTTTAACTCGAGTGTAGTGTGCTCCTAAAATGGTTCATAACATATATAAAAAAAGTTCAAAAGTTTTGAAACACTTTTGAAACAATTCTTGTTTTTATAGTGTCATAAATGGTACTCTAACTATATGAAATCCTCAACAAACATCTTCATGTACTTTTGGACTCATTTCCTACAAGTTTAAACTAGCAAGTAAGAAACATACAAATCTTTCGATTCACATTTGTGTTCTTTTTCTTCCTGGGATGCATTCAATGTTCCAATATATGACCTTTGTCTAATCCTCACGAACGTTTTTTTTGTCATCTCTGAGCAAAGAACATAGTTACATAGCCATAAGATATGATGTTTGGAAAATCAAGAGAATTAAATAGTTTTACATATAAACCATGTTTAAACCTAACGAAAGCCTAGAAGTCATTTTTAAGTAAAAGCAAATAGTTAATCACTTAGTATAGACACATGATTAGGATATTCACAAGCAAAAATATTATAAACTCATAATGCGTGTATAAAAACCTTCTCAAAATTCAATGGCAAACTATATTCGAGTAGAGACTATCTTTAAAATAAGCGTTTAAGACACATCGATACGACTCTTTCATAATACGTAACCAAGCACCAGACCTTTAATCCACGAATACTCTAATTTTCTTTCACTTAGTTTCTTTATGAAGTATACTAAGTAATGACTCTTAAAGTCAATTAGTTTAATACGTTTCAATATGTACTAATATAAAATCGTTACTGACCAAACCAAAAGTCAGTTCTAGGAGTAAAAAAAATTGGCTCGCTCAAATCGCTTTTAAAGAAAAGGTACTCAAATGGATATAAAACCATGCAAAACAGGAAGAGATCATTTTCACGGAAAAACAAAACTAAAAAAGCTTTTAAATTAGCTAAAAAACAAAAGAGAAGCAAAAGGAGTAGATGAGCAAATAAAAACAATGTACAAGTATAAATTCTGAATTCTTCGAAAATCGAAAATCTAATTAAATTTTTTCTTCATAAATGTAGGGCAAGGACTTTCTTAGTCTCGACATTATGTCTTCCTAACTAGAGATTTATATTACTCATCAATGACCGTTTGAGCGTTATGGGCTCACCATTTTAATTTCTTTGGCTCATATTAAGGTAAATAACACACCTCATTATCTATATGTATAAGAGGTGGTGTGACGATACTGGCACTTTCCTTATCGGTCGTAATCACATATGACTTACCATTATTGAGTTACGAACCATCATATGATCCGAAACTTGTGACAACCTTTTCCTCTCCCACTTAGAGGATGCTATGTCATCATGAGATCTCCTCCCTATTTTTTATTTCCATGAAGATCATGCTTCTCGCTTTTTGGTACGCCACAGAGGCATCAACAAGCCCATGTGGCATGTCCACTTTAAGCGTTCTGGTGCAAATAACTACAACACACTTGTATGACATTATCTCTTGTTTCCAACCAAGCTTATTCGACATTCATCCCTTATTCTTGAGGGTCGCCTATTGCGTTGGTCTTTCTTGCATGGTCCTTAATGATCCATACTTGACATCAACCAAATCACGAGATGCCAACCTCACACGTATCGTACAGGATCTCCGTTGGTCCTTTACCTCTAATTGATGATGGAAAAAATCAGTTTTCTACCTCCCATGGTCGTCGAATTTTACTATTCTCTTGCTCGACCACTTGCTAATTTTACTCTCCTTTATATGACGATTATCATATTCGATTTGTCTTCCCATGATACCAAATCACTTCCATGGCTTATAATATGAATGATTTCCCAAACAGCTTTCTCATTGGTATCGAGGAGATAACCTCATAATTGTACCTATCATTTGTACCAATATTTTGGTATTAATCGAAGGATCCTCGATGATGGTCCATGCCTTATAGAGGAATGTCCCAGTACAATTGTTGTATGTATTACATCCTCATCCACGTTAGTATAATGACTTGGGCATGACCCATAGTCAAGCATTAGAGGTTGTGAAATCACATAACCTTATTAACTCATTGGTTCCCAAGCGTATGAAGGGCCAATGGACAATTACCCAAAGAATGTTTTGAATATCATTATGTTCAAGACCACACTACCAATCATTGCAAAGTGCTGAAGCGGAAAATCCAAGACTTGATTGATAATGGGATTATGCCTAAACCAAATGTCGTCAAGAATTATGTGCCTAAGAATGAGGCCAATATGGTGGCCACTAGAAAAGAGATATTTTTATTTTGTTTCTCTCCTCCCTCTAATTCACGATTATCCCCTTAAGGTCATTATGACCTTTGTCCTTCAGAAGAAAAAGGAGGAAAGAGCTAATGCTTACTCGTGGGAATATATTGCCAAAAAACTGATCCAATTTAGTATGAGGCTAAGTGTTTGTTCTTGAAAAGTAGTATAAAACTATTGAAAGATGATTTCATCACTAAAATACTAATAATCCTTGTTAGCCCATGATAAAAGAAAGAGAGAAAAGGCTAGGGTTTCTTATTAGCAAACTTAAATAAACTAAATGTAATGAAAGAATTTATATAGTTAATGATTACAATAGACTGAAATACCCTTAAATGTTAATAGAATAAAATACCCTTAAATGCTAATAAAGATAATAAAATAATATATCTAACATCCCCTAACAAACTCATGATGCAACAACAATAAGCATTGAGAGTTTGCCAGTTAGAAAACGAAAGCGCGAAGCCATGTGTGCTTTTGTAAATATATCATCAATCTGCAAAGAGGAAGGAACAAATGGAAAGTGATGGTGTGAGTCTGTAAATTATGACGAGTGACATGAAAATCAATCTCAATATATTTGGTTCACTCATGAAAGACGAAATTCTGTGCAATATGAATAGCACTCTGATTATCGCAATGTAGCGGAGTAGGGTGAGAAAGTGAAATACCCATATTAGCAAGTAATCGGCGAAACCAAACAATTTCACAGGTAGTTGAGGCCATGGAACGATACTCAGCTTCTGTAGAAGGACGAGAAATGACATCTTGTTTCTTACTCTTCCACGTAATAATCGAATCACCGAGGAAAATACAATATCCAGTAATCAACTTGCGGTCCGTAGGATCACCAGCCCAATCTGCATCAGAATAGGCGCGCAACTCTAATGAAGACGTGGAAGGAAACATGAGACTTTAAAATTGAGTGCTCTGAAGATACATGAGAATACGAAGAATAACAGACCAATGAACTGTAGTAGGGGTAGTGTCAAACTGACTAACCACGTGAACTGCATGTGCAATGTCTGGACGAGTTACAGTAAGATATACCAAGTTGCCAACAATGGTACGATAAAGACCAGAATCCTTCAAAGGAGTGACATCAGACGGAGAATATCTAGCATTGGTCTCAAGGGGAATATCAATAGTTCGCATGTCGGTTAGTCGAGCGTGCTCAAACAAATCAGCAATATACTTTGATTGAGATAAGAGATAACCTTTAAGAGAATATGCTAAAAAATAATGTAACATGCCCAAATCTTTCATAGAAAAAGAATGTGCCAACTCAGACTTCAATGTTTCAATACCATCATGATCATCACCTGTAATAATCATATCATCAACATATAGGGATACAAGAATACGTCCTGCTATTGTAATCTTGACAAATAAAGTTGAATCATAGTGACTAGGAAGAAAGCCAAGCGAAGTGATCGCAATCGAGAACTTTTCAAACCAGGCACGTGGTTCTTGTTTGAGAACATAAAGAGCTTTGCGAAGCTTACAAACTTCACTAAGCTGATGAGGAACACCTCGGGGAGGCGTCATATAAACCTCTTCATGAAGGTCACCATTCAAGAAAGCATTCTTCACATCCATTTGAGAGATTTTCTTTTGGCAAACTGAAGCAACAACAATCAAAGTGCGAACAGTTGTCATTTTCGCAATAGGAGCAAATGTTTCCTCATAATCCATGCCATATTTTTTAGAATAGCCTTTAGCAACAAGTTGAGCCTTCTATCGCTCAATGGAACCATCTGATTTTGTTTTAATCTTGTACACCCAACGAGAGACAATGGCGTGTTTTCTAGACGGGAGTGAAACCAAATCCCATGTATGAGTCTGATATAAAGTAGTAAGTTCCTCAGCCATAGCAGTCTGCCAAAGGGGATCGCGAACTGCCTTCTTATAGGATGATGGCTCAGAAAAACAATGAACAGAAGTGACAAGGGAATCAAATGAAGTAGAATAAGAGAAGTACATAAAATCGGAAAGATTAGTAGACTTACGAATGCGAGTGGAGTGATGGGGAGGAGGATCCGCAATCTCATCCGACAAATGGGTGATCGTAGGAGCAGGGACATGGGAGGTGGATGTATCATAAACGAAAGTATCAAATAGACTAGGAAGAGTATCCGCAATCTCATTCGGAATTTGAGTGGTCATAAGAGTAGGGACATTGGAAGTGGATGTGTCGTGAACTAAAGTATCAGATATATATTCATCGGGCTCAGTGTCAAAGGGATCAATACGAACTAGATCTACTTGGGTCATATGATTTGAACTAGCAGGAACAGAGAAGAATGAAATGTGCTCTAAAAATACAGCATGACGTGAAACATACAATTTTTGACTAACTGGATCAAAACAATGATACCCCTTTTGACCAACATCATAACCCAGAAAGACACATAATGCAGACTGGGGAGACAACGTATTACGTTCAACATATGGTCTAAGAACAAAACAAATACAACCGAAAACATACAACGAAAAATAATCAGGTGAATGACCATATAATTTTTCAAATGGGGACAAACCTTAATTAAGAGACATTGGGATTCTATTGATTACATGAGAAATTGTAAGAACTGCTTCCCCCAAAACACACTAGGAACCTCGGATGATAGCATAAAAGAACGAGTTGTTTTAATAAGATGACGATGTTTTCTTTCAGCCACACCATTTTGTTGAGGAGTGTCAGTACATGAGGTTTGGTGAATTGTACCATCAGAGGCAAGTAACTGAGAGAAATCATTAAAAATGTATTCACCTCTCAAATCACACCTAAAACATTTAATCACCGAAGAATGTTGGGTTCTCACAAGAGCTCGAAAATTGGTGACTATAGTAAGAAATTCGGACCTGCGTTTCATTAGATAAACCCAAGTATAACGAGTGAAGTCATCAACAAACAAAACATAATATAGAGAACCTCCTTTAGAAGGAACGGGAGAAGGTCCCTACACATCAGAAGGCACGAGATTAAATGGAGTAGTGGAAAAAGAACCACTTTTATAAAAAAAGGAATACTTAAAATGTAGCCAATTTGTAACCACTATAATCAGAAATTTCATGACTTTTTAAACTACCCAAAGCTCTAGTAGAGACTAAAAACTTTAAATGAGATCCATAAACATGACCCAAACGAGAATGTCGACGATAAAATTCCGAAGATGAATTATTCAAACGAAATGATGACAAGTCAATGCTGGAGACAACAACATCTGATACTTTGAGTTCATCTAAAACATAAATCCTCCTTTCTACGGCCTGTCCCGATCACCTTTTGTGACTGTGGATCCTTAATAAAACAATGGGAAGAAGTAACGAAACTGTGAGACCAGAATCACACAATTGACTAACAGATACAAGGTTTAAAGAAAGACGGGGAATATGGTAGATATTTGGGAGTGAAACAAGATTTATGTACATAACCAATTCCTTCCAATGGCATTGGAGTACCATCGGCAGTCATGACGAAAGATGGTGGAACAAAATTGACTGACACAAATGAGTTAATATTATGAGACGTGATTACATGCTACTGAATCTAATATCCGTAAGAAAGATGATTTACCTGAATTATCAGACGATAACAAACCTTTATGAAATGAGGCGGATATGGCATTTGGCTATGTGGCGAGGAACTACTTAAACTACTCAAACTTCTCAAACATATATGGATCCATGGTTGGAGCAGTAATTGTATTACCAATATCAGGCGAGTACAAATATCCAACGACAACTCAAATACAACAACACAAATATTGACAAAACTATGTAAGGACCTGGTTTAACAAACCCAAAATCAGCAACTACAAATATTGCACGACACAACACAATGTTGCACGAATACAAATCTCCACCAACAACCCTAATACAACAACACAAATATGGTACGAAACGGCACGATGCGACACGACGAGGCAAGACGCAACATGAATACAAATACCAAAACGACAATACAAATAAAATCACATGAATATGGAACGACGCGACACAATGCGGCATGACGCGACACAAATACAAATTTCCAAACAAAATCAGCTAGAGCAAAAGGAAACGAAAACGAAAAATTACCAATTACAATTGCAGACTCAAACACCTAATTAATATAGACATGGTAGTCTATTTGTTGTGTGCATGTGCATAAGACTATGTTGAATTAGATGTGGTCTAAGTAGGGTAAATAGACGTGTAACGTAGTTAGTCGTTGACGCCTAACTCCTTTAGACAAGTCTAAAGGGATGTGAAGTTAGACTTTGTAGTTTAACTCCATTGGACGTGGTAGTCTAATGGGATGTGTAGTTAGACGTTGACGTCTAACTCCTTTAGAGAAGTCTGAAGGGATGCGAAGTTAGACATTATAGTCTAACTCCATAAGATGTGGTAGTCTAATGGGATGCGTAGTTAAACGTTGACGTCTAAATTCTTTAGACAAGTCTGAAGGGATGCGAATTTAGACATTGTAGTCTAACTCCATTAGATGTGGTAGTCTAATGTGATGCATAGTTAGTCGTTAACGTCTAACTCCTTGAGACAAGTCTGGAGGTATGCGAAGTTAGACGTTGTAGTCTAACTTCATTAGACGCAGTAGTTTAATGGGATGCGTAGTTAAACGTTGACGTCTAACTCATTCAGACAAATATGAAGGGATGCGAAGTTATATGAGGACGTCTAACTCCATTAAACGTGGTTGTCTAATGTGAAAAGTAGTTAGACGTTGACGTCTAACTCCTTTAGACAAGTCTGAAGGGATGCAAAGTTAGACGTTGTAATCTAACTCCATTAGACTTGATAGTCTAATGTGATACGTAGTTACTCATTGTAGTCTAACTTCATTAGACTTGATAGTATAATGTGATACGTAGTTAGACGTTGCAGTCTAACTCCATTAGAATTGGTGGTTTAATAGAACGCGTACTTAGACGTTGACGACTAACTCCCTTAGACTTGGCAGTCTATTGGAGCATGTCTAATGTCTCGCTTCAACAGCCGTATCAAGTTAGCATACGTCTAACCACGATCAACTAGTTGTTTGTTACTCCTGCTCCACTCACTCCTATGTAGTGTGACAAGACAGCTAATTGTATCTAATGAATGAACGCCACATACGCAAATGTCCTTCCAATGGTTGGTCCAGTACAAGACAAGATCAGAGAGGATATTCAGCACACTACTAGTTCGGTACGGTTGTACTATGGGAAGCCTTCCAATGAACGCTTGCCACATGTCGATGAAGAAGATTCGACCGTTGGTGTCCTTCTACTACAAATAGATGCTCAAGGACAACAGAGGAATCACTTATTACCAAGTCAATGAGTAAATTCATAAGCTTACTCATGCCTTATTGATTTTTTACATCATTCAAGCTAAAAAGAGAAAGAATCAACTTACTTTCTAGTTGTGAGAATATTGTTGATAATATTATAAGTTTAACAGAGGTTGTTCTATTCAACAGAGTGTTAGGTAGTTCAGTAAGCTATATTTGATTCAAAGAATTTAGTGAAATCCTTCCGGCTGTGGAAGAAGAGAGGACGTAGGAGGGTTTACACCGAACAACCATAAACATCTCCAGATGTTCTTTACTTTTTGTCATTCATCTTTCATTGGTTCAAAGCTTCAAATACGACGAACACTTCTGCACTTGAAATTGTTTCAAGAGTTTGAAATATTTGTGTAAAATAGAAACAGATATTAATCCCTCACATAATTACTATCGAATCGTTTGTCATAAGTTGTTATCAATAGCAAGACCCTAGTCTCTATTGGTAGCACTGATCCTATTAGTTTTTATTTTCTAATGAACATAGAAGAACATGAGCGAGAAGAACTATAAACACTCGCCAGATCAACTTATCTTGACATTCAGTGTTGTTATAACACATGGAATAATCAATTCATTCAACGAGATCAAATATTTCTCTCTTGACCAACATATGAGTCATATGCTTTGTAAGACCAAACTGATCCTGGTATAGAATGTTTCGTGGACTCATTTCTGGCACCGATGGCAATTGTAAATGATAGAAGTTCGCATCATGAGAATGTCTTGGAAGCCTAAAAATTCCAAGAGCATGATTTTGAGAAGCGTTAGCTTCTCCTTGAGACCATGCCCCGGTTTTTCATGAGAAAAATATTTTTGAAAACATGCAGAAGCATTTAAGACAGAAGTTGACTGCTATCATGAAGTCCTAAAATATTTCTAAAAAAAGATAACTTAGCTTCCGTTAGTGGCTTTGAGAAGATATCGTTACTTGCTGATCGATCGAACCGTATTCAAGATGGATGTTCTTCTGATGTACATGCTCTCGGATGAAGTGATGTCTGATGTCGATATGTTTTGTTCTTGAGTGCAACACCAGGTTGTTTGTGATAGTTATCGCGCTAGTGTTGTCACAAAAGATCGGTGATTCTTCAGCAATTATACCGAAATCCTTTAGTTGTTGTTGGATCTAGAGAAGTTGAGCACAACAGCTTCCGGCCGCAAGATACTCCACCTCTGCAGTTGAAGTAGCAACTGAAGTTTGTTTCTTGCTGTACCATGAGAAAAGTCGGTCCCCCAAGAACTGGCATGTACCACTAGTACTCTTTCAGTCTATTTTATAGCCCGCGTAGTCTGCATCAGAATAACTAATTAGGTTAAATCTTGAATCCTTTGATACCACAATCCCACATCTTGGGTTCCCTTTAGATATTTGAAGATTCTTTTAGCCGCTGTATAGTGTGATTGCTTTGGATTGCTTGAAATCTTCTGCATACTCGGACCGCAAACAATATGTCCGGTCGACTTGATGTCCAGTATAATAATGAGCAAATAATCCCTTGGTAAGCCGTAATATCTACTCCTTGACCGTCCTTGTCTTTGTCTAACTTAATAGATGAGCTCATAGGACTGGCGGCTGAAGAACAGGTGTCCATTCCGAATTTCTTTAGCAATTCGGTTGTGTACTTGGATTGGTTGATAAATGTTCCTCCCTCGATCTGTCGAATCTGGAGACCTAGAAAGAAACTTACTCCCCCATCATACTCATTTCAAATTTATCAGTCATCAACTTTGAGAATTTGTCACACAACTTAGAATCGGTTGAACTGAAAATGATGTCGTCCACGTAAATTTGAACTAGTAAGAAATGTCCCTTTTTCTCAATTTTAAACAAGGTTTTATCTACCGAGCCTATGGTAAAATCATGATTAAACAAAATTTTTGTTAATGTATTATAACATGCTCTAGGTGCTTGTTTCAAACCGTAAAGAGCTTTATTCAGCCCATAAACATGACTTATTAATTATGGATTTTTAAAACCGAGAGGTTGTTCAACATACACCTCTTCACTTAACTCATCGTTTAAAAATGCACTTTTAACATCCTTTTGAAATACTTTGAAGTTTTTGAAAGCCCCAAAAGCAAAAAAAATATAATGGCTTCAAGTCTAGCCACGGGAGTAAATGATTCTTCAAAATCAATGCCTTCTTCCTGTTAATATCCTTGGGCCACTAATCTGGCCTTCTTCCTCGTAACAAAACCGTTTTCATTGAGTTTATTTCTGAACATCCATCTTGTTCCTATAATCGATTATTGTTTCGGTCTTGGAACTAGATGCCAGACTTTATTTCTCTCAAATTGATTTAGTTCATTTTGCATTTCTAAGATCCAATCGGGATCTAACAATGCTTCATCCACCTTTTTCGGCTCAATTTGTGATATGAAAGCCGAGTTTCATATTCTTCTAAAAGTTGATGCCTAGTTCGGATGGGTGATGAGGGGTTACCTAATATGAGCTTAGGACGATGATCTTTATTCCTTATAAGGTTCGGTCCGGTTATGTCTCCCAAGTGATCAGTTATCTCATCAAGGTTAGAAATGTCGGGAGGCTGAACATAGTCAAGCCAACCGGATTCCTCAGTAGACTCATAGTTGTCAACTTCCTGTTGTTGGGTAGCTTGATCCGGCGGAGTTTCAGCTTTAACCGCTTGATCATAGACAAACCTTCTAAAAATAGGAACTCATCTTCATCATCGGATTTAATATTTAAATTTTCCAACCGATTATGTAAATCAAAGGATGAAGCAGTATTACTTTCAACCGATTCATCAAATATGAAATGCGATGATTCTTCAACATTTAAGGTTTTAGTATTATATACTTTATATGCCTTACTAACTGCTAAATAACTCAACATTATAGCTATATCGGATTTAGCATAAAATGCGGTCAAATAATATTTGTCGTTGATGTGAATATAATATTTACAGCCAAAGATCCTAAGATATCGGATGTTAGGAACTCTGTCATAGTATACTTTAAACGGTGTTTTATTTAGTCGTTTATTAATCATAGATCGATTTCGTGTATGACATGTAGTGTTGATAGCTTCACCCCAAAACTTTTGAGCGACACCCGAATCGGCTATCATGGACCTTGCGGCTTCCTTCAGAGTTCAGTTTCTTCTCTCGGCCAGTCCATTTTGTTGAGGAGTTCTAGCACTAGACAACTCGTGCCTAATACCGGAATCATCAAGAAATGCAGTTAATGTGTTGTTTGTAAATTCGGTTCCTCTATCACTTCTGATTTTATTTATCCGTATTGATTTCTCATTTTGTAATCTTTTAAGCAGTTTAATCAAGTTTTGAGTAGCTTCATTTTTAGTAACCAAAAAGATTACCCAGGTAAACAAGAGTATTCATCAATAACAACCATTGTATAATGCATACCACCTAGGCTTGTGACCTAACCAGTCCAAATTAATCCATATGAAGTAATTCTAAGCATCGGCTTGATTAAAAATTTCCTTTACTTTTAAAAGTTGCCTTTATTTGTTACCCCAATTTTACATGCAGAACATACTTTATCTTTTTTAAATTTTATGTTAGGCATTTCCTGAACTAACTCTTTGGTGCAAATAACATTAATATTTTTAAAATTCAAGTGGTTTAACCGTTTGTGCCAGAGCTAGTTTAAATAATTCTTAGCTATCATGTAAACCGGGTTTTCAGTTTTCATTTTCCAATCCACTTTGTAAATATTTCCTAACCTATTTCCGGTTAAAAAAACGTTACCCTGAGTGTTTTTAACTAAACATGCATGTTTGTGAAATTCAACCGTATATCAAATATTACACATTTGACTAATGCTTAAAAAGTTAAAATGCAGGTTTTCAACAAGAAGTACATTACTTACAGTTAAGTTGCCATGGACAATCTTACCCTTGCCCACAGTTCTACCTTAAGAGATATCACCGAAAGTGATCATTGCACCAGCTTCCTGAATAATATCGGTTAGCAAGCCACTATTTCCGGTCATGTCTCTAGAGCAACCACTGTCCAGATATCATTCTGAGTTCCCTAGCCGATTGCTCTTCTTAATCTGCAAAAATAAATATTTACACCTATTTGGTACCCACATTTACTTGGGTCCGTGGTTGATTAATCCCTTGGTATCTTTTCTTATCGGCCGATTGGCTTTCCTTCTCTCAGGATGAAGTCATTTATCCGTGTCGGTTGGACTTACATATTTAATTTCCTTGGCTAGTTGTATGTCATGGTCTGTCTCGGTATCGATTGAGCTACTCTTAACAAAGATTATGAATAGAAGCTTGGTCTTATTGAGATTCAACTCTTTGGAATGTTTCCGATTTACAGCCTTTGTATCCAAGGCCAAACTTGCATTTGGGATGTCTTTGGTAGGTTGACATCTGACTTACAACTTCACTGGATTTCTTCCAAGCAACCATAACATACTTAGATCTTTCATTTTCTTCAGTTAGCGATTGAACTGTCTCTTTGAGTTGCTCATTCTCATAGGATAGTTCAAATCGGTTCATCGGTCTTGGTTCCACTTGATTCACCGGTTTGGAAATTACTCGGTTGATCGGTATGGACATTCAGTTGGGTTGGTACAAGGGAAGACAGGTTCTTAAACTCAATGACCATGTCATTGAGAGTAGTGACCAAATCTTCCTTGGTAAACTCATCAGAAAAGAAATCAAATACCTCTTCCTCGCCATGAGACAAGGAAATTCGTCGTCATCGTTCTCCGTGTCGGAATAAGCCCAATAGCTCCCACCGTCATCGGCTAGTAATTCCTTTTGAACTTCTTTGCCTTTACCGGATTGCTGATATTCAACACTCTGCTTGTTGTCAGCAGGTCTTCAATCATCCGATCTTCGGTCGTCTCTTCTTGGTCTTTTGCACTCCGACCTATAGTGAACTAAAACATTACAATTATAACATCTAACATTAGATTTATCACCGTAGTTGTAGTTGTAGTTGTTGTTGTTTGATGGTTGACTCTTCTGTATGAATCTTTCGAATTTTCGTACAAGCATGGCCATCGCATCTTCGGTAAACTGTTCGGCGGTTTTGATTGTTGCGGGAATAGTGGGCTCCACAGCTTTGGTTGCGGTTGATGTTGAGGATTCATCTTTGATCCGAGATCTCATCTCGAACTCGTATGCTTTCAAGTCCTCAAACACATCATGCAGTTTCATCTGCCCGAGACTGTTAGATTCTCGCATCACCATTGTTTTTATGTCCCAAGCACTAGGAAGAGACCTTAATGCTTTGACAATGGTTTCTTCGTTGTCATACTTCTTTCCAAGGGTAGATAACTCATTTACCACACTAGTGAACCGATCACTAAATTCCTTCATGGTTTCACCTGGCTTCATTTTGATGTTTTCAAACTTCTAAGTTTCCACCATTATCTTATTTTCCTTAGTCTTTTCATTTCCCTCATGAAGTTGAATCATCGTTTCCCAAACTTCCTTTGCACTCTTGCAATCTCTAACTTTCCCGAAAGTGTTTCGGTCTAGATATTTGAAGATATGTCTTATGAAATGGTTGTCTAGGTTGTTTTTTCTCCTATCTTCGGCTGTGTATTCACCTTTCTCTTTCTCAATCTTTATCGGTCCTTCTTTAAGGATAGTCATCATCTTATCGTCCATGGTAATCAGATATAGATACATCTGAACCTTCCAATCAGCAAACGCCTCACTTTCTAGCATTAAGGGCTTCTCATTGTGTATCATGTTTTCCAGCTTCGTGTTACTTGAGTGTTGAGACTAGCTGCTCTAATACCACTTGTTAGGATCAGGATTGCCGATAGGGGACCGGGTCCGGCTAAAGGAAACCTTTTAAAAACACATAACGGTTGGCACTAATTCGGTTAAGAATTAAACCGGTCTTAACACTACACAAAATGTCACAAACTCTTGAACCGAGTTCAAGGACATAAATGTTTGTTTCAGCCCGAAGCAACACATACAGATCACTTAGAAATGAGAGTGGAGAAAATTCGGTTAGAAAGAGAGTAACCGGTTCGGTTGGTTTGGTGACCGAAAATAAATGAAGAACACAGAACACAGATTTTATGGATGTTCGGAGATAAAGCTCCTACATCACCCCTTCTTCTAAAAAGATGAGAAGGATATTCACTAAGGAATATTTCACAACACAATACACAATCGAGTCTTATTTACTGCTCGATGTACACTTTACAATACTCACACAGTATTATAATACACTTTTAAAAATATGTAAATACATAGATTTCTTCAATTGGTTCTTATCACTGAAATGGCTTTGCAGATTTATCAGAATTTGTTCCCAAGTTTAAGAGTCCAAAGCTTTTATGATGAGCGCAAGAATTAGGTTGAAGAAGGGCAAGTTTTTTGCGCGGAGATCTAGAGAGAACCAGAGAGCTTTTCTTCAGCCTTTGTGCTTCCTTTTATAGTGGAAATATGACAACGGTTATATTTCTCTCTCTTAGATGATTGGTCAAAAATAATCAGCAATCTGGTAAAATCTTCCCAAATGATGATGTCGTGTCGACTTAAAATTACGTAACTTGTACGTTTGTGTTTTTGTACACTTGGCAGCTGTACAGTAGGCAGTCGCCTATTTTTGCAGGTTGCTTGTAGACTTAGACAAAGTCAGATAATAATTATCCTGCATTCTATCTTGTTTCGGAACCTTCTTTGGCATATTCCCAAGGAATATTTGTTTACGTTAGCACGTTAACTTCAATATATAATATCGTTGAATAATCTGTCCGTTGGAGATGTGTGGTGGCTTTAAGATCTTCAAGATATTGAGCCATCCGGACAATTTAGGAATTCCGGCTTTGAGCTTTATCAGTGAAATCGGTTTGAGCTTCCTTTAGAAGAATCGGTTTGATCGGTCTAGTTGAAGATATGCATCTGCACATAAAATTGAATGATTAAATTCTTTTAGATATTTAATTTCTAATTAATTAACTATCAAGTTTTTTTAACAGTGATCCACATCTTTGGGAGACTAAAGTGACCTGCTCGACACCACGTGTGTCATATCTCTCAAAAAGGATTGAATTCAGAGGGTCAATCATTTGTGGAATTGGGCCCTCCTATGCTTTCATGGAACTCATACTGAAGTGTCAAAAAAACATTAATAAGTAATATGTTCCCAACAAAGCAAAAGAATGAATGAGAGATCATTCATGAAGTACTTAAACATATCAATACAATACCAAGGTAAGATGTATCGTATCAGATGGATGTCCTTGATTGGGTAAGAATGATGGGCTTCGCCAATATTTTTCTTTGTAAGAAAGAGAAAGAAAACTATGGAGTAGAAGGATAAGGTAGAAAACTAAGCTTATCCATGAGCCAAAGATACAATGACAAAGGGGATCCCCTACGTATATTCATATTAGTATAGAATTCAATGTCAATCAACCCCATCATCGTTTCGGCAAGCACTAACCCAACCATGTCGTGTGGCCCATCCTCCATGGAAAGAGTGACTTAAATGAGTTGAGCCGATGGTTTTTATTGGGTCAAATTATTTTGATTAAAATAATTAAGAGAATAAGCGTATTCTATGCCAAATTTATTTTGATGATATGTGATTAAAACTTATTTGTCATTAAAACTTAGTTAAGAATGAAGCTAAGTTGTCTATTTGTTTTGTGCATGTGCATAAGACTATGTTGAATTAGACGTGGTCTAAGTAGGGTAAATAGACGTGTAACATACTTAGTCATTGACGTCTAACTCTTTTAGACAAGTCTAAAGCAATGCGAAGTTAGACATTGTAGTCTAACTCTATTAGACGTGGTAGTTTAATGGGATGCGTAGTTAGACGTTGATGTCTAACTCCTTCAGACAAGTCTGAAGGGATGCAAAGTTAGACGTTGTAGTCTAACTCCATTAGACGTGATAGTCTAATGGGATGCGTAGTTAGATGTTGACGTCTAAATCCTTTACACAAGTCTAAAGGGATGCGAATTTAGACATTGCAGTCTAACTCTATTAGACATGGTAGTCTAATGGGATGCGTAGTTAGACGTTTACGTCTAACTACTTGAGACAAGCCTGAAGGGATGCGAAGTTAGACATTGCAATCTAACTCCATTGGACGCAGTAGTCTAATGGGATGCGTAGTTAGACGTTGACGTCTAACTCATTCAGAAAAATCTGAAGGGATGCGAAGTTAGACGAGGACGTCTAACTCCATTAGACGTGGTAGTCTAATGTGAAACGTAGTTAGACGTTAACGTCTAACTCCTTTAGACAAGTCTGAAGGGATGCAAAGTTAGACGTTGTAGTCTAACTCTTTTAAACTTGATAGTCTAATGTGTTATGTAGTTAGACATTATTGTCTAACTCGACTTGATAGTCTAATGTGATACGTAGTTAGACTTTGCAATCTAACTCCATTAGACTTGGTGGTCTAATGTAACGCGCAATTAGATGTTGTCGTCTAACTTCCTTAGACTTGTCAGTCTATTGGAGCACGTCTAATGTCTCGCTTCAGCAGCCGTCTGAAGTTAGCATACGTCTATCCACGATCAACTAGATGTCTGTTACTCCTGCTCCACTCACTCCTATGTAGTTTGACAAGCCAGCTAATTGTATCCAATGAATGAACGCCACATACGCAAATTTTCTTCCAATGGTTGGTCCAGTACAAGACAAGATCAGAGAGGATATTCGGCGCACTACTAGTTCGGAACGGTTGTTCTATGGGCACCGTTCCAATGGATGCTTGCCATGTGTCGATGAATAAGATTCGACCGTTGGTGTCCTTCTATTACAAATAGATGCTCAAGGACAATGGAGGAATCACTTGTTACCAAGCAAGTGACGAAATTCATAAGCTTATTCTTGCCTTACTGATTATTTTTACTTCATTCAAGCTAAAGAGAGAAAGAATAAAATTACTGTTTAGCTGTGAGAATATTGTTGATAATATTGGAAGTTGAATAGAGGTTGTTCTGTTCAATAGAGTGTTAGCTAGTTCAGTAAGCTATATTTGATTCAAAGAATTTAGTGAAATCCTTCTGGCTGTGGAAGAAGGACTGACGTAGGAGGGTTTACTCTGAACATCCATAAAATCTCCATGTGTTCTTTACTTTCTATCATTCATCTTTTATTGGTTCAAAACTTCAAATACGATGAACACTTCCGCACTTGAAATTGTTTCACGAGTTTGAAAGATTTATGACGAATAGAAATAGATATTAATCCCTCACATAATTACTATCGAATCGTTTTTCATAAGTTGTTATCAATAGCGAGACCCTAGTCTCTATTGGTAGCACCGATCCTATCAGTTTTTATATTCTAATGAACATAGAAGAACATGAGCGAGAAGAATTATAAACACTTGCCAGATCAACTTATCTTGACATTTAGTGTTGTTATAACATATGGAATAATAATTTCATTCAACGAGATCAATGATGCCCCTCTTGAACAACATATGAGTCTTATGCTTTCTAAGACCAAACTGATCCTGGTGCAGAAGGTTTCGTGGACTCATTTCCGGCACCGGTGGCAATTGTAAATGATAGAAGTTCGCATCATGAGAATGGCTTGGAAGCCTATAATTATGAGACATATGTGTCTATCTCATATGATGAAGGCTCATGCTTCTGGATTCCATTTGTTATGTATATGAATCAACAATCCTTCATTCAAAGGTGTCCGATTAAGAGACAAAATCTCATTAGAACCAAAGTACGAGAAATCTTCCTTGCGAAAAAAGATGTATTTGAAATACTAATCAAGATTCTCTTGCGGTAAAGAAAATATTTTCCTAAAAAACAAAACATTCTAATTAGTTTATATTTTTTGAAACAATCTCAAGTTTTAACCCTTTAAGCATCTATTTCTTCTATCATACAATCAATTAGCAAGATAGCATGTTCATTGGTTTTCGATATAAGAGTTGTCGTAATCAAGAACATATGAGATGAGAACTAGGGTGAATAGAGTTGTCACTCACAATTGGATATATTTCTTCTTCAAAATATATATCATAAGGGTCGAGGGCCCACTCGTGTAGTTAGTATTGCATGGATACTCTTTGAATACACAACACTAATATTAAAGAGGCATTTAAACTTGTTCGCATAAAAGCATTGTTTACGAAAACACTTCAGTCTACACACCTCTTCAATGAAAAGGCCTTGAGCCTTGTTGAGTTTAATTCACATGAAAGCAATGAATCAATAAAAAGCAAATGTGATATTCACATTATGTTCATGGGTTTTGTACCCTCAAAAAAAGAGTCATTCTTGCAATATAAAATTGATAACCGAAGCTATAGAGCTTCAAATTTGAATTGTGATCTACGGTTGGAAAACTAAGACACAACCTATTCTAATGACTCTAGTCCTATGTCTCCATTCGAAGACTAATGTGGTCAATTCAGCTAGACAACTCGATGCATGTTTACCCATCATAGTCCTGGAGAAAACTTAAGCATTGTGTGACTTTGATAAATCATATATTTGTAGTCACTTGACCATTTCGTTCAAGTTAGTTATCATTGGAAAATTATTTGAGTTGACATTCATTTGATAGTAAGTAGAACTTATGGATTGACCTACAACTATTGATAGGTCTCCCATATGCTAGACTATTCCTTTGAAGACCCACGAGGCGCCATCAAGAATTGCATAGACATGCGGCTGGTCTCGAAATTCTTTAGTAAAACGAAACATTTAACCAACCAATATACCTTTCTAATGCACCCTAAATCAGCCTCAAAGGTTTTTTTAGTCAAATGTTATACCTGTTTGAAGTCTCGATTAATCCATCTTGGCTGAAATATCAGAAACTCAAAAGAAGCTTGACTTAAAAATATGTAGGTTGGGCCACACTCCTTCAATTGATATTTTTCAAGTTGTAAAAAGAATGTGTATGGGTTACATATACATAAAATCTTGGTCTGAGCCAAAATTAAATGTCCCAAATCTCTTGAGAAAAAAAGTAACTAAATCAAGAACAAAACCATTGCGATTTTGGCAAGTGTTCTTCTTATTTGGCGAGTTTGATTCCAACTTTGATTCTTCTTGTTATTTTACTTTCTTGAGGTAGGACTCTCTATTATATGTTGTTGTAGTTCATTTCAGACATCGATTTTGTACATAGATGTCTATGATCGATTGAGTTCATATAAATGTTATAACCCTAGAAAACCCTTTTGTTGCGTGTGTGGAAGTTCGAGTTTCGAGAAAGTTTGACCTTATTTTGTGTGTCAAGAATTTTTTTAAATAAAATATTATGTAAAAAGATTTTAAAATGGTCCCTAAAAACTTTTGAAATTAATTAAAAATCAATAGTTTAGGGTTCAATTTAAAATAATCCAGGGATTTACAATAATCAAATTACAATTTAAATTTTAGAAAATTTGTGGTTTTAATCAATAAATATAATTAATTTAAAAGATTATTTATTTGAAATAGAGTCACTAATTCATTTTTTTTTTAAATCATTAAAAATGGCATACATATACAAACATATTGACTAGAGTTTCTTTTAGTTCATAGTATGGTGATATTCGGGAAAAGTCTTTCGCCCTTCATCCTTTGTATCCATTTTAAAAACGGTCTCTACTTATAAATTTGACTTTTGAAAATTTGTTATATACCGTTTTAGTTTAACCAATTATTCTACTAGTCCTAAGCATACATAGGTTTTAGCATTATATAAAATATTATAATAACACTATTCAAATATTGGTACCTATTGCAGATAACGTTGACTAGGGAAGCAAATATTTATTGATAATAATAACTTAGGGAGGAAAGTACCTGAAGAACATCAATAAATACAAGGCATTAAGGTTTAAACATAAATCTCAAATAGGCTTTTATATAATATTTTTTGGTGAAAACATTTAGAAAATGATTTGAGGTTTCAAAATTACCAAAATAATTTTTGTTAGGATTGGTGTTAACAATAGAGACAGGGTCTAACTATAGTTAATAATTTATGACTTTCAATTCGATTTTAACACTGTTAGAAGTTAAAACATGTTTCTATTCTTCGCAAATCTTCATAAGCTCTTGAAAGGATTCAAGTGCGGAACAACTTTTATATTTGAAGCGTCGGACAAAAGAATGCAAGCAACAGAAAGTAAATAATAACACAAAGAGTTTTATGGATGTTCGGAGATAAAACTCATACGTCACCCCTTCTTCCTCAACAAGAAGGATATACACTAGAATACTTTGATTGGTATAGAACACACTATACAAACCCAGTTAGAAAACACAGGACTTAACAAATGTCTGCTTCTGTACTTATAGCTAACTCTTTGTTAAACATAATAACCACTATTCAACTTACAATACTAAGATTTCACACAGAAAGGACATTATTTGAATTATATAATGATCACAAAGAGAGACATTAAGTAATTCGCACTTAAGCTTGAGAGTGATTAGATAATCAGAAAGAAATAGAGAATTAGTAACCGAGATATTCGTCCGTTGTCCTTAGGAATCTATTTATACTTGAAAAGCACCAACTGTCGAATATTACTTTTGGACACATGTAATGTTTCCGTTAGATGACCGTTAATAGCATGATTATACAATAGAGCATAAACATTGGTATCGTGGGCGTACCGGACTGATAGTATGTCGAATACTCTCGGACATCATGTTGTAATAGAATGTATAACACATCGTGGGCAATTGGAATAAAGGCATGCGTGGAATTCGTTCATTTGTTAAGGTCAGCTGGTTCGTCAGACTACTCATAACGAACACTATAGATGATCTGGATGAGTAGAAGGATGCTTCCTTTAGACGGTTAATGAAGAAAGGCACCAAACGCTCTTCTTCAGACCACGTCTGATGAAGATAGATGACGTCTTCACGCGCTATTCTTCAAACCACGTCTGATGAAGATAGACGACATTTGCTCGCACTCTTTTTCAGACCACGCCTGATGAAGATAGACAACATCTTATCGCGCTCTTCTTTAGACTGCGTCTGATAAAATAGACGATGTCTGCTCGCGCATCACTCAGACCACGTCTGAAGTAATTAGACGACGTCTGCTCGCTCATTACATAGATCACGTATGAAGTAATTTAGACAATGTTTGCTCGCGCATTACTTAGACCACGTCTAAAGTAATTTAGACGACGTCTACTAGCGCATTACTCAAACCACGTTTGAAGTAATTAAAAGACGTATGTTTGCGCATTACTCAGCCCATGTCTGAAGCAATTAGACAATGTCAACTTGCGCATTACTCAGACCACATATGAAGTAATTTAGACGACGTCTGCTCACACATTACTCAAACCACGTCTAAATTAATTTAGACAACGTCTACTAGCGCATTACTCAGACCACGTCTCAAGTAATTAGACAACGTCTGTTTGCGCATTATTCAGACCATGTCTGAAGCAATTAGACGACGTTTTCTTGCGCTTGCTTCAGACTACGTCTAATGCTGCACAAAAGTAAATTACCAAACTTAGTTTTTTTTCAAGTTACACCTTAGTTTTATTTAACCACATCATTAAAATTATGTCGTACTTATTCTCTTAAGTCAAATAATTCTTTCTTAATTAATTAATTTTTTATTTACTTTATTTAACTTAATCCAACAATTTCCCCCTTTTTGATGATGTTAAAATTAAGTTAAAAGATCGAGTTAAGAACATAGACTCAAAAATCAACCAATCTTTTTATAATCATAAACATATACATAAAATAGAAAAAGTTTAAATCCTTTCCTTTTAGTTCTTGAGTATTCAGCAATGGGGATCTTTATCGTCGAGTATGGGTTTTATGAGTCTTCGGCCATCTCCTCGATCGCCTCCGCGACCACCTCCACGATCACTTCCACAACCGCCTCGATCATATTGGCAACTACCTCGGCCACCTTGAGCAGGCTTCCTATTGGAACGAATGCCACGAGCACTTATTCCCCCTCGATTGCTACCTTCCCTCTTTTTAACATTATCAGGGTTTGAATCAATAAGGGTTCTGGCTTTGGAAGCTTTGCACAAGCATCTTCTTCATTATGGACACGCCTAGCAACTACTTTTGCATCTTCTAAGCGTTCAACTTCCGCACTCTTTAGAGATTTGGCAACTTCAAGTATCTGGAGAGTTAGAGATTCAATCGAACACCTCGTCTCATGATGAAGTTCAAGAGCGAAGGACTTAGTCATGTCATGAATGTTAGCATTTTGCCTATGAAGGTTTTCCTACATCCTCCTATACTAGTTGTTGTAGATACCCTCTCAAGATCTTGCAGCCTTGAATACATGGCTTGTAGGCTCTGCTGCATTAGTGTCAGTGTATCTAAAAAGATCTTTCAGAAGCTCATAGCTCCCGGAGATACTTCTTCAGATGATGAATGGGCAGAGGAGACAATATGTGAACCAGCGGGAACAGATCAAAGAGGATTGAAATGAAAGCTTACTTGTATCGAGTTCTTTTGTTCTTTGTGTTGGGTGGGTGCTTGGAGAGCATTGATCATTTCCCTAGAGTCATCTCTAGCTCCTTGGATCTCAGCAAATAGATCCATAATGTAACTTGATATGTCTTCAGATCGAAGACGATGATTAGGGAGGGAGTTGAATTTGGATTGTATGGGAGACGAACATTTGGATTGTTGAGGAGAGGGTAGTATTTCTTCATATGCCTTCTCTTTAGACGAAGAAGAACACTCAACAACTTCGGCTTCATACGCCTTTTGGAAACAGACACGTTCCCCGTCTGCTCTTGTTTAGATGGCTTGGAGAGTTCCACCTCAACATATGGCGTCTATACTAGTTTGGACGAGGGGGAACTTCAAATGTTCCCATCTTAACAGACGAGGACGTTTACTAAGTCGTGAGGGTAATAGCTTCCTCAGCAAGAGGAATTTCTTGTTGAACTTCATATGGGAGAGGCATTTGCAAAACATAATGACGGACAAAGAATCTCCTTTCCTCAACGGACAATTTCGCTTGCTGAATGAGATGAATAGCCTTCTGCTCTTCATCTACCGAGAGCCTCTGCTCGGCTGTGAAAATGAGACGCGACACGCAATGAGGAAACCGAGAGCATGCCCTTTTGCGTTTTCCACGACAAGATCTTTTTACCTAAGAGCCTCGTTGACATCTGTCATTTTTTGTCCAGGAGAGGACTAATTTCTCCATTTTCAACAGGTCCCTCCACTCTTTCGTTAGATGCACGTCTAACTCCACTAGTTGGACTGCACGTCTAACTACGCTAGTTAGATTTCACGTCTAACTCCGCTAGTTAGACTACACGTCTAAATCTGCTAGTTAGACTTCACGTCTAACTCCGCTAGTTAGACTGCACGTCTAACTCCGCTAGTTAGACTGCACGTCTAACTCCGCTAGTTAGACTGAACGTCTAACTCCACTAGTTAGACTACACGTCTAACTCCGCTAATTAGACTGCATGTCTAACTCCGCTAGTTAGACTGCACGCCTAACTCTGCTAGTTAGACGTTTGTCTCTATCGATTACGCCGATCCTTTCAAATACACTCTAGGAAACTTGTAAGCTTTTAGGACTTTGAGAGCTTGTAAACTTGTTAAGGTCATTGGATGGAGGTGAAGTGAATTGTCCTCTATCTTCTTCTTTAAATATGCAAACTGCAACGGATATATTTTCTTCAGAGGACACATGTGCTAATTTGATTGGCTGAGTTCCAGAATAGTACATCAGAGAAGATCCTCATTTAATCTTGTCTTTACTAGATGATAGTAAGCCAAATATTTCATTAATGGGATGTGGTGTACAAAGAACGTACAACTCAGAGGATTTGACTTGTCTTGGTACATGACATTCTTTTAAGTTTGGCTCTATGTGTCACATCCAAAAATTACACTTTTCCAGACTAAGAAATATATGGTCTTGACAGAGATCTAGGACCGTGGATGATGGAACTTAGGACCGAGTGGTCTGACCGATGATTCTGCAGAATAGGAATTATCAAGCAAGTACTCTTTCTCTACTCTTTTCTAACCCACACAATGTTATTTATTCATGTATTTTATATAAATGATGCATAATGTTTTCAAAGCATGTTTTCATTGCAAGTCCATGTTTTCTAAAGAAGGATGCTTTTAAGTTAAGGACTATGGAATCTAAGTGATAATCATGAAGGAAATGACGGATAAAGGAGGATGGCTACCAAGATGACCTCTAGTGGTCCGATGCTTCCAAAACATGGCTGACGGAATTGACGGATGGATGCCTTCCCTGGAGGATCAGCTCTCTAGGCTAAGGGTCCCAAATATGGGTTTAAGTATGCAACTGTACATGATCTACTAATGATATTTCCTTAAAAACCCTCATGCATGCAATATAGTATAAATGTCTTTTAATGTCTTCTTTTAAAATGCTTGCTAGGTTTATCGACTCACTACACTTGTGTGGTGTAGGTGTATCCCGCCACAGGTTTTTATGACGGGTGAAGAAAGATTTGGAGTCGAGCATGGTGCAGGAGATGCGTGTGGAAGGAGGGACTGAGACTGTATGACCGATTTTTATTGCACCCTTTTCAATGATCAAGTCAAAAAGGCACCCTAGCGCTTCCGCATATATTACAGAATTTACATTGATTTAGGTGTAGGAGATTAGGATTTTAGGGTGTTATACTATGGTTGTGTCAAACTGCCCATAAAGAATGCTTGATTAGATGCCTCATTTGATCAAGAAACGGGACCGCTCGTATAATACCGAAATGGTAAAATACCAGAAGGCTTGGATATAGAACCGAGAGTGACATAAAACTAGAAGCGCTTATCTAGAAACCGATATGGATAAACTACCAAACGTTTCTATAGAATACCGATTTGAAATAAAAACTGGAAGCTCATAAACTACCGGACGTGCCTTTATATGAAATTGAAGTGGATATAAAACGGGAGGCGTTTATCCAGAAACCAATCTAGATAAACTACTAGACGCGTATGTATAATACCGATTTGATATAAAAATCGGAAGCTCAAAAACTATCGGACGCGCCTTTATATAAAACCGAAGAGGATATAAAATCGGAGACGTTTATCTAGAAACCGATCTGGATAAACTACTGGACGCGTCTTGATAAAATACCGAAATTATGTAAAACCAGAAAAGCTTCTTGACATATTATCGATTTCATATACTACCGATTTGGAGAAATACTGATTTGGAGATAAAAACCGAAAGCGCATTTTTGCAAAAACCGAAGTTTGATCAAATGTCCGATTTGATAAACTACCAGACAACTTTCCTTTCCGGTTTTTCTTCACTTTCATCCTACAAAATCAATGACACAATTCAGTTTTTATTTATACACTTATAATTAATACTTTGATTTAACAGAACCTGTAGATGCTCCAAGAGTCAGCCGAGTTAAACTGAAAAGCCCACACTTTGCTTGCTTAATTGAGAAACCATCTAAAAAGGAATGGAGAAGAGAACGGATGCCCAGTTCAATAGAATTCCTCTGGTTATAACCACCATATACTCGAAACGTTCTTGAGTATATGAATCGAATGACCCTACTCTCCCTTGAATAGATTCGCCACAAGATCATTTAGAAGGCAGAAAGGGTATTTCAAGAGCTTCTTCTTCCCGTTGATATTTATCGGACCGCCGATGTCCAAAAATAGGGTTTCAATCTCTGCAATGATCGCGACCGGAATCACGACGTTGAAATTGTGACCCTCCGATGGAAGTTCAAAGAACATAGAAAAAGAGGGTTCAGAGATAGAGATCTTGGCACCCTTCACCGTCGCCTCGATCATATCATCAACAGTCTTCACGGAACTGAAGAACTCCCAGACTTCCTTTTAATGGAGAATGAACGGACCGTCGAGGATCATTTTTAGACCGGTCGCCTCCAAGGTTTAAAACATTGAGACAATCTCCGGTTGTTCATACTTGTAGACAGATTCGAAATCTACTTGCATGATGTTTTGAGACAATGAAACAATCTTCTTAGTTATCTTTAGTGTTTGAAGAGAGGAGAAAGAAGATTAGGGTTTCTAGAGAAAAGACAGAGCAAAGATATTCTAGGGTTTTCAGAAAGATCTCAAGTATAGCGTGAAAATCTTTTTGACGTGCAAGGCACCCTGAAATAGAATTTGAAACGCAACTTCTACTAAAAAGCCATAATTAAAAGTGAACTGTCATTATATTAAAAACATGTTCCTAAAAAAATCATCTAAAAGACGTCATCTAACTAGAAATATTCTAAGACGAGCATTAATGCGCCGTCAAAGATATTAAAAATATTTTAACATTAATAGACTTGTGTTCATGTTGTTCGATATTTCGAGATATTTAAAAGATATTATCTAATCTCATCCAAATATTTAGAAATGTGACTTTTTTATTTTCTGGGCGGGAAAAGTATATGGACAGTTCATGAGACATTAGACAACAGTCCCACTCGTCCGAAGATGAGGCGTCTAAAGAAGCACATAGATAGACATCTCAGTCTATGTTATCCGCATCCCTTACGTTTAAGCTAGGTAGGACTCTGTTTGGACGGCGTGTTATCATGCACGTTTAGAGACGCTTAGCATACGTCTGTTCGGACGACATCTGATCACACACGTCTACAGACTTTTAGCATACGTCTATTCGGATGACATCTGATCACACACTTCTACAAACGTTTAGCAGACATCTGTTCGAACGAAGTCTGATCACGCACGTCTACAAATGCTTAGCATACGTTTGTTTAGATGACATCTGATCATGCACGTCTACAAACGTCTAACCATTCTTAAACTATAAGTTGGCTAAGCACAACTCGTCTGATACATGTTTTGTTCTGACGATTAATCTAATTAGTCTGATTGAGATGTTTGTCTTAACATGTCTATTCATCCACTTTAATCAACAAATTTCTCCCTCAATTTGTGCATGTTTAATTAAATTAAATTAATTTTGGTCCACAAAACCTAAACATTTCTAAAGTAAGAAAACTTAGTATAGGGGAGTGGCTTCGTGAACACGTCTTCCACTTGCTAATATGTTGGAACATATTCTAAATGAATATGCTTCTGACATACATGCTCCTTAATGAAATGGTGTCGGATGTAGATATGCTTCGTCCGAGAGTGCAACACCGGGTTGTATGTGATCGATATGGCACTAGTGTTGTCGCATAAAATCGGTGACTCATCTGCCTCAATGTTGTAGTCCCTCATAAAATCGGTGACTCATCCACTAGCAAGTTCCACTAGTGCTCTTCCGATCAATCTTGCAGCCTGCATACTCTACATTAGAATAACAAATTAAATTGAAACTGGAATCCTTCGGATACCACAGTCCCATATTTTGAGTTCCCTTTAAATACTTCAAGATACGCTTAACAGCAATATAATGAGATTGTTTAAGGTTAGCCTAAGATCTTCTGCAGATGCCGATGGGAAACAGGATGGATGGCCGACTAATAGTTAAATAGAGTAGTGAACCGATAATCCCTCTATAAGTAGTAATATCGACAGTTTGTCCATCCTCGTCCTTGTCGAGCTTGTTGGAAGAATTCATTGGAGTAGAGGTAGGTGAGCAACTATCCATTCCGAACTTCTTTAGCAGCTTCCTGGTGTATTTGGCCTAGTTGATGAATATGTCATCTTTAAGTTGACAAACTTGAAGACCAAGGAAGAACGTCAATTCTCATAGCATACTCATCTTGAACTTGTCCTCCATCAACTTAGTACATTTCTCACATAGTTTCGGGTTAGTTGACCAAATATGATATCATGAACATAGATTTGAACAAACAATATATGAGAATCTTTAACAAATCTAAACAAGGTTTTATTGACTATGTCAATTATAAAATCATGATCAAATAAAAACTTTGTTAAAGTATCATACCAAGCTCTATGAGCTTGTTTAAGACCATATAAAGCTTTGTAAAGTTTAAAAACATGATTAGGCAAGGAGTGATCTTGAAAGTCAGGTGTTTGTTCAATATACACATCCTCATTTAAAATATCATTTGAAAATGCACTTTTCACATCCATTTGATAAACTTTAAAGTTCTTGAAAGATTCATAAGCTAGGAAGATTTTGATTGCTTCAAGTCTAGAAAAAGGGGCGAATGACTCCTCAAAGTCAATTTCTTCCTCCTGTCTATAGCCTTGAGCTACCAATCGGGCTGTGTTTCTTACAAAAAAAGCAATCTTCACTATGCTTGTTTCGAAAAACCTATCTGGTTTCAATAACCGATTGATCAGTCAGTCTTTGAGTCAAATTCCACACATTATTTCTTACAAATTGATTCAACTCTTCTTGCATGGCGTTGATCCAATCTAGATCAAGCAATACTTCATTGATATTCTCTGGTTCAATTTGAGAAATAAAGACAGAGTTTGCCATTTCATCCAATAGTTGGTGTCGGGTCCTAAGAGGAGCATTAGGATTACCAATTATTAATTTAGGTGGATGATTTCTATTTCATTTGAAGCATGGTTCTAAAGGGTTAGACGTCTTGTCAAATGGCCCCGCGATGTCCAAATTGTCAATCGTCTGCTGACTTATAAGTTATGTCTGGTTAAATATCAATCGGATCAGCCATCTGATTAGACAAATATATATTGTTGACCGGAGCTTCATCATCACTATCAGATTCAAGAGTTGTCGCTTCTAATCTGTTAACAATTTCAATGAATTCGTCAGAATTACTTTCAACAGATTCATCAAAGACAATATGATAGGATTCTTCAATAGTCATAGTTCGATTATTATAAACTCTATAAGATTTACTAACCGAAGTATATCCTAAATGATTACAGCATCTGCCTTAACATCAAATGCTGACAAAAGATTTTTCTCATTGTTGTGAAAAAAACACTTACACCCGAATATTCAAAATATTAAAATTTAGGAATTCTTCCATAAAAGATTTTGTAAGGTGTTTTTCTAAATCATTTATTAATCATTGACCAGTTTTGAGTATATCATGCTGTGTTTATGGCCTCTGCCCAAAATATTAGAGAGACACCTGATTCAACAAGCATATATCTCGCTGCTTCCTTTAGTGTTCTAATTCTCCTCTCAACAATACCATTTTGGTGTGGAGTTTTGGCACTAAACAACTCATGTCTATTACTAGACTCCTTGAAGTAAGAAGATAGAGTTCGTTGGAGAACTCGGTTCCCCGATCCCTTCTAATTTTTATGATGCTTAAAGATTTTTCGTTTTAAAATCTTTTAAGGATCTTAATTAAATTCTTAGTTGTTTGATCCTTAGAAGGTATAAAAATAACCCAAATAAATCTTGAAAAATTATCAATCATGACAAGGGTGTATCTTTTTCCTCCCAAGTTGTTTACTAGAACTGGACCAAACAGGTCCATGTGCAATAGTTCCAGGCATCGGTCGGATTGAGAATTCCTTTTACTCTTAAAAGTTGATCTGACATGTTTGCCCAACAAGCAAGCAGGATAGACCATGTCTTTTGAAAACTTTAATTTTGGCATACTAGAAACTAAATCATTTGAACAAATGATGTTAATGGTTTTAAAATTCATATGGTTTAATCTTTTATGCCATAGCTAGTTTTGATCATTTTTGGTTACCATGCATAAAGGATCAGACGTCCTATTTTTCCATTTCATTTTGTAAGAATTTCCTACTCTGCTTCCGGTCAGCAGGGTGTTACCCTACTGATCATTAACCATGCATGTATATTTCTGAAAATTAACATATAGCTGTAGAACATGGATGTATATTTTCACACATCTAGATGATACTTATCAAGTTGTAGAACATGTTTTCAACTAGTAGCACATTGTTGATGGTTAGATTACCTTGGATAATTTTACCCTTACCCACTGTCTTACCCTTGTTGTTATCCTTAAAGATGATCTTAGGTCCAATGCACTTAGTCACTTCAGTTAGAAGTTTTCTATCTCTAGTCATATGTTTTGAACAACCACTATCCAGATACTAGACGGATTCCTCTAAATAGATGACCTGTTGTACCTATAAAGAAATATATTTACAACATTTTGGTACCCACATTAAATTGGGTCCACGGTTGAACAATCCCTTGGGAATCCATATTTGAGTTATTTTGATGGATTTCCCATGTTGTGTTGTGAGTAATACATATGATTTAGGCTTAGCAAATATCTTCCTGCTATAAGTTATTCCATTAACCTTAGAGGATGATTTTTGTCTTAAACTCCTTGACTTTTTGTCAGGTTTTAGTTTGCCAGAATTGTTGGCTGCTCCCTTCCTGGGCTTCAGCCAACTTTTAGTTGGCTTAACAAAAATAATCTTATACTTTAAGGTTATGTCTTCATAGTTTGGATCAGTTCCTTTATTAGTTAAACTTCACTTGACAAATCTTATAGTCTTAAGCTTGTCTTTTACTAGGTTTAACTTCTTACAAGACTTGTCTAGGCTGGCATTGTCAAATCATAAACCGGATTTGCATCAAGTAGGCCTTAGCAAACTAATGTACTGTCTGACTACATCTCCAGACCTCGTCCAAGAACTGACCACATAAGTCAAACGTTGGTTTTCAGAAGAAAGTTTTTTAAACCTTTTCCTTGAACATCTCATTCACAGAAGAGAGCTCAGCCATTTTGTTTTCAAAATCTTTCGGTTTAGGTGCTTGAGATGAGGAGGTGTTGTCGGTTTTGTTCTTCGAACTCATCTCATTGAAATAGTCTAATAACTTATTGTTCTCCATGACCATGTCATTGAGTGCAGCAGTTAAATCATCTCTTGTCAACTCGTTTGAGGAGAAGTCAAATAACTCAGAATCATCATCTACCATGAAGCAAGTGACAACTTCATCATTATTGTCGTTGGATGAAGATTCGTCTGAATTGCTTTCGACCCACCATGCTTTGCTTGAAGCAGTTATTAGAGTCTTCTGCTTCTTGTTCTTCTTATCATCTTTGCGTTTTTCATCACGCTTTGGCTTCCTGCATTCAGCCTTGAAGTGTCCTCTTATGATCACTCTTATTATTATTGTTATTTGAAGAACTTGAGTTAGGCTTGCTCTTCTTCATGAATTTACTGAATTTCTTCACGAAGAGAGCCATGACATCGCTACTAATCTTCTCGGCAACGACCTTCACATCAATTGTAGTGGTTGGTGGCTCTTCAGCAGTCACTAACGCCTTGGTAGTGATGGAAGATGTGGATGGATCCTCTTCTTTCCAAGAGTTTATCTGAAACTCGTAGGCCTTCAGATCGACAAACAAATCGTTCAGTTCCATCTTGGTTAAGTCTTTAGACTCCCTCATAGCCATCGTCTTTATGTCCCACTCTTTGGGAAGAGCACGCATGACTTTGATTGCAACCTCTCTATTTCTATAAATTTTGCCCATTTTGGAGAGATCGACGATGATCTTATTGAATATTTCATCAATTTCAGCAATCTTTTCTCTAGAGCGCGTCTTATTGTTGTCAAACTACTGCGTGGCAACTATGAGTTAGTTTTCTTTTGTTTGCTTATTGCCCTTGCATAGTTGAACCAACCTCTCTTAAATTTCTTTGGCAGAAGTGCATGTGCTGATCTTACTGAACATGTTGTCGTTTAGTTTCTTGTATAGAATGTTAGTTTCCATGTTGTCAAGGATGTTCTTCCTCTTATAATCGACAATCCACTCTAACCTTGGTTTCCCCTTCACATTAAGAGTTCCATGGGGTTAGTAGTGGAGCTGGCTTTCATAATCTTTATTGGTCTATTGGTAATGACATACCACATGTCATCATCGAGTGCAGCCAAATGCGCCCGCACTCTCAGTTTCCAATTGTCATAGTTTTCCCTAGAGAACATTGGGAGTTTGATGATGCTTGTGAATAGAAAACAAGGCTCTTCTACCACTTGTTAGGATCAGTGTTAATAATAAAGACGGGGTCTAACTACATTTAACAGCTTATGACTTCAATTCGATTTTAACTTTGTTAGAAGTTAAAACCTATTTTTATTCATCGCAAATCTTCATAAGTTCTTGAATGGATTTAAGTGAGAAACAACTTGTTGGATTTGAAGTGTCAGGCAAAAGAATGCAAGCAGTAAAAAGTAAAGAACACAGAGAGTTTTATAGATGTTCGTAGATAAAACTCATACGTCACCCATTCTTCCTCAACAAGAAGAATATTCATTAGAAGACTTTGATTGGTATAAAACACAGGACTTAACAACCGTCTGCTTCTGAACTTCTAGCTAAATCTCTATTGAACAGAACAACCTCTTTTCAGCTTACAATACTGAGATTTCACACAAAAAGGACAATATTTGAATTACATAATGATCACACAGACACATAGTAGGTAATTCACACTTAATCTTGAGAGAGATTAGGTAATTAGAAAGCAAAAGCGAATTAGTAACCGAGAGATTCGTCCGTTTTCCTTGAGTATCTATTTATACTTGAAAAGCATCAACGGTCGAAATTTTTTGGCCGCTAATAGTACGATAGTACAGAAAAGCATAAGTATTAGGATCGTGGTAGTATCGGACTGATAGTGCACCCAATATTCTCTGATATCGTGTTGTACTAAAACGTACAACACATCGTGGGCAATTTGAATAAAGGTATATGTTGCAGTCGTTCATTTGTTAAGGTTAGCTGGCTTGTCTGGCTCGTGATAACGAACATTGTAGATGGCTTGCTTCAGACGGCTGCTGAAGTAAGGAATTAGATGCTCTTCTTCAGACCACGTCTGATGAAGATAGACGAAATCTGCTCGTGCTCTTCTTTAGACCATGTCTAATGAAGATAGACAATGTATGCTCGCTCTCTTCTTCAGACCACATCTGACGATGATAGACGACGTCTGCTAGCGCTCTTCTTCAGACCACGTCTGATGAAGATAGACGACGTCTGCTCGCGCTCTTCTTCATACCACGTCTGATAAAGATAGACATTGTCTGCTTGCGTTCTTCTTTAGACCACGTCTGTTGAAGATATACGACGTCTACTCGCGCATTACTCAGACCACATTTTAAGTAATTAGATGACATTTTCTCGCGCATTACTCATACCACCACTAAAGTAATTAGACGACGTCTACTCGCACATTACTCAGACCATGTCTGGAGTAATTTAGACGACATCTACTCACGCATTACTTAGATGACGTCTGAAGTAATTTAGATGACATTTGCTCACGCATTACTCAGACTACGTCTGAAGTAATTAAACGATGTCTACTTGCGCATTTCTCATACCACATCTGAAGTAATTAGACGACATCTGTTTGCGCTTACTACAGACTATGTCTGAAGTAACATATTTCTTTAGATTTATACCTACACAAAAGTAAATTACCCAACTTAGTTTTGTTCAAGTAACACCTTAGTTTTATTTAACCACATCATTAAAATTATGTCGTACTTATTCTCTTAAGTCAATTAGTTATTTCTTTCATAATTAATTTCCTATTTTCTTTAATTAACTTAATCCAATAATTTTGGATTTTGAAAATGGAAACTAAACAGGCCTCAGGAATGGTGTCCTAGGACTTCGTTTTGTTTTCATCGGTCGTGGTGCACAACTTCGGTCGGATCCATCGCTCTAGGATAAGAAGCCTCGGTCGAGGTGCTAAGGACTCTCGGTCTTTAACTGGGATTATCGATCGGGGTGTAAAAACACCAGTCCCTAGGATAACTATATCGCTCCTAGGTTCGGGAATTCTCCGTCAAGGTCGAGATTTTTCGATGTTAGGTATGTCCTCTAATTCTTGGTGGAAGGAATCAATCCTAGGTTCGGGAGTTCTCGGTCTTAGGTTGACCTCTCTGTCCTATGTGAAAGTCATCGGTCTTAGGTTCGGGAGTTCTCGGTCCTAGGTCTAACCTCTTGGTCTGATGTAAAAATCATCGGTAGGACCTCTCGGTCCTAGCTGAAGAACATTGGTCAGACCTTTCGGTCCTAGATAACAATCCTCGAACGTACCTCTCGGTCCTTGGTTGGACTTACCGGTCCTCAAGAACATCAAAATTACAGGTTTTTCAATTATGATGGAGGCTTGGATTTTTCAATCAAAGGGCCTAGGTACCTAACTACCAAGAACATTTCGAACTTCACCCCCGATGTATCAAACAACCTAGGTGATGATCAATTTGTTCAAAATAATTTGTTGTAAAAAATCAGGTTTTTAGTTTTAATGTTGTTTTGAAGTGTAAGGAGGTATCCAATATCTTCCTTATACTTGATTGGTACCAAAACAAGAACACTGGTTGTTCATTTGGACCAACTCAAGAACTCAAAATTTTCAATTTTTTTGAAAATTATGATTTAGTTTAAAAATTACCGGAATGGATCAAGCATGATCCAAAATGTTGCCCAACATCATTAGCAACATGATTGAAATCTTTTTCAACTGTTGTTCTTGAGGATTAGCTCAAAACAGAAAATCAGATTTATTTTTTTTGATTTTCCAAATTCAAATTGATTGGTTCTAGCATTCTGTATCAAAAAATCTAACGACTAGACAACATACAAGCTTATATAATTTAAAGAACTTTCCCTTCTTCATCTTCTTTAAATCGGTTTAACTTTGTTATTTTCTTGCACTCATGGTAATTATATTGTATACTAAATATTCAAGACCAAAATAATTTGGATTTAAAATAAACAAAACCCCCTTATAGAGAATAACTTAATCAAACTAAAACTGACCCTAAAAGGGATCAATCTCACCTTATTGGTCAAATTTCATGTAATTTGATTCATTCTTGATATTTTCTAGTACATACTGTAAAATAAATTGTAATTAATCTTTGAGTTCAAAAACAATTAGGTTAAGGATCCATCTTAGCTACATTGTTGATTAAAAAGTACGATCTTCTGTCGAGGACCGACAAAGATAGAAGTAGTTGTTCAGTATATTTAGTGATGCCCTTTAGATGCTTATCTAACACTTCCAACATTCTATTGTTGCCTCCCCTTGCTCAGCACGCAAGCGACCTAATAAATAAACATTGGATCGAGAAAAACAGTAGTATCTGACTGAGTTTTATTGTTGCTTCACATGCGACCCAACTGATGCTTTCCCAACATTTAATCCTTTGTTGTATGTTTATATTCTTCACCCGACCAAGGAATTCAACTAGTTGACTGTGTTGCTTGTTGTTTCTCTTCACCTGACCAAAAAATGCCGATTCTCATTGCTTCCTTTATTTATGATTATGAAAATAAGCATTGCTCTTCGGCTACTACACCCTATCGACGCTACTAGTTGTTGTAGCACCAGACAATTGAGGAAATCCATTACCCGTTGTTGTACCAACCGACTGAGGAAACGATTCCCTTTACTTCTACTCGCCATCCAACCGAGGCAGATGAACATCAATCCTATTTTCTACTTTATGTAGCCAACGACTGAGGAATGGCTTTACGTGCAACCAAGTTTTCTCGGTCGCGACCCTATTTTTTATTTTTATTTTTATTTTTATTTTATTTTGTTTATGCCTAAACACTTAAATAACCACTCACTTACCATCATAAAATTAGAATAACCTTAAAATTTGAATATTTAAATCCTTAGTCTCATCAACCATTAGAATAATTAATGTGAGGTTTTATATTGTAGGCTTTAAGTTATATTTCTTTTGTTGTACACAAAACACAAGATTACATTAAAAGTGTTCAAAACTAACTTTAGATTTAGGGTAAATAAAAAAGAAAAAAAAAGTAAAAGCAAAACATAAATTATATCTTAAAATGCTAAAGATGAATTAGTAGAGACCTTAGGGGAATTGTGGAAAATAGTGTGTGAGCCCTTTTCCACACGTAACTAAGCTCATAATTCAAAAGGATTATCTAATTGTATCTTACATATGCTTAAATTGTTTTCTTTGTTTATAACAATTAGGTGGTGACTCTATAGATGTGAGGTTGTAATTGAAAAACTCTATATAGACCTATGATAACCTCCCATTAAAATCTCAATCTCTCCCAAATTCGACGAGATGGTAAGTTAGGAGATTACCTATAAAGTCTTACTTTTAATACTTCAATTTTCAATAATACATAAAATTGAGACCCCTCATAAATTTTAAAAGCAGTAGATATAAATGATTTAACCTTCTAGAACAATCTCAAACATGACGAATCGCCCACATTTATTTTGAACCCCTTGAACCATACATTGTCAACTTTCCATTTTCTAGGGAACATTTTTTAATTTGTGTAATACAAATAAACACAACATTAATACTATGCATATTTTCATCTAGTCTATATATTTCATTATTTATGTTATTTGAATTTTATTTAAAATAGTCTGAATTTTAATTAATTTGGATCTGATTGATAAGATATCTTTCACAAATCAAGTATTTATATTAATCTTGTGTAATGAGTCAAATAAAAAAAATTAAATTTGTAGGTTCGTGATTATTTAAAAATTAAAAATTGGGGGTAAAAAATTTAATGTCTACAAGTACCGTGACGCATGCCTAAGAATAGATGAGTATTATCCCTATATCTAGAATATTAATTAGGCTAGTATCTTAGAGGAATATAGGACTTCGAACAATTCCGGATAAATGTGTAAAAATTGGATTTTTTAAATGGCCAAAGATTTGTAGTAGAGACAATTCATTTTGAGTGGGCACGTGAGAAATATCGTTGAGACCTTTTCCCACGTGTAACCAAGCACCGAACTATAAACAGAATCTCAAAATCTATGATAATACACGTGATTTTTTCCCCTAATTTCTCAAGTGATAAATTATGCGATGACTCTTCTTTGAGTTAAAGCTAATCTAATCTCGTTAAGTTCTATTTTCGGTTCCTCATCTTATTTTAGGCGAGATAACATCCGAGAATGTCATTTTCTTGCCACAACTTATGATATTTGAGAAGAAAGTAATGAACATGACTTAATAGATATCTAGATAATTTTAAATGAACACTAGTAAGACTACCATTTTTATTTATCATCTCGAGATTCGAGATCTATAAGACATATTTACGTTGTTTAAAACACCCACTTCGTTTGAGAGTTATTAATATATATGCTGGCTACTCTGCGAACACAATTATATATAAAATAAATCGAGATGTGAGCCTCCTAAACTCGCCTCAGTTCGTGGAAGGCTCTCCAAACTTTGGTTTTAACTATACAATAATATTTTCATTGATTTATATCCATTTTTTGTTTTACTTACATCCTTAATAATTATATACAAGATTATATTACTTCTCTTTAATCTTAACTTTCAAATCTCCATATTCCTTAGTTTAAATATAAAGAATATTTTAATTATTGAACTCAAATATCCGATTTCATAATATAATATATATATATATATATATGTATATATATATATTATTATAAAAATAAAACTCATCAAATAAACCAACACTAATTATTTTTTTCTGTCCACATTGGAATGTAGATGAGGGAGGTAGCTTGAAAATAGCTATAAAATATAGAAGAATCAATTCATTCAACTTACTTGCACTGGTTTTATAGAGAATAAAAACTGTCCATGTTTTAGATTGATGGTTTCGAATACATTTTGTTTATGTATCATATAATTAATAGTGTCTTTATATAAAAATGAATAATAATAAAATATTTATCAGCATAGTTATAATATATAATCATGTTACATAATTATAAATTATAATATGTAAAATTGTACAAATAGTGATCCAAATCAATACATATTTATAAAATGCACTATTATTGTCTACCTTATTTAAAGATAAAATTTATTTAAAAGAAAGTTTCAAAAATATTCAACTAATTAATATATAATTAAAAACAAGAAAAACTAATATTTGAAAATTTCAATACATGACGTCTATTATCGCGTTAATAAATTATAATTTCCGCGTTAAAATAGAAATTTTATTTATGAAATAAAATATAATTAAACAAAAATAGATGACAATTTTCTTTTATTTATGATTTATGTTATTTTATAATGACTCGTAAAGACTTTATGTATCTTAATTTTTAGAACTTTCACATTATATGATATACAAACTAATTCTAAAAATGCTTAAAAAAATACTACAAATTATTATTTAATCATTTTAATAAGATTAGAAATTGAAATTTTTTCATAAAAAATATATTATATTTAATTATATTGACAATAGAACTAAAACTAATTTCAAATAATTAATTTTTAATAAGCGCTTTAAATGAATGTTGATGGTGAGGTGGTGTCGTTAATTCTTCCAAATTGAAAACAAAAATTATATGTAATATAATGTAGAAATTAATTTCCAATAATGTGATACTATGACTATGAAATACTTTATTGTTTTGCACAATCCAAAACTTAAATTAAAAATAAAATACATTATTCACATATATAAATTTATAAAAATTTATTAGCATTTAAGGATGAGAGAAAACAATATATTTATTTTTTTTAGGTACAATTGCTATTTATGACTTGTACTAGGTAATTTTTACTAAATAAAGTTTGAAAATTGTATTGTGTTATATGAGTTGGAACTATTAAAATTTTAAGTTGAGGTTTCCGAATGAATAAAATGTATGTTTTCATATATTAACGTATCACTTTCATTTTTCTAATTAATTTGTCACATTTTAAATGAAATAATATTTAAAAATGTTTTGGAGGTATTTTTTGAAAATTGAATATTATTTTCTTGTTGTTTTTTAGATTTATTCATTCATCCTAGTTTGTTAAAATTAGTTTAGATGACTACAAAATTTATAATTTAACAAAAGATTTGAGAAATTTTGAAATAAAATAAAAAAAATTATTTATATTTCAAATAATTTCATAACGACGTAACATTGTATAGAGTCTATCAATTTTGACATATTTTTGTTTGAAATTGCGTGTTTTTATAGATATACGAGTTTAAAACTGTCGAATTCGGTTGAATGCCTTACAAAATATATAATATGTGAAAATATATCAAAAATCAGAAAATAAAAAAAAAGAATTACTATTTTGTTGGTACAAATGTAGTAATTAATTAAGAAAATAAAACTAATTCACTCTTATTATTGTTATTATTTGAAGATCTTCAGTTAAAGCTAGTCTTCTTCATGAATTTGCTAAATTTCTTCACAAAAAGATCCATGGCATCGCTGCTGGTCTTCTCTGCAGCAGTCTTCACAATAGTTGTAGTAGGTGGCTCCTTAGTACTCACCAGCGCCTTGGTAGTGATAGATGACATGGATGACTCCTTTTTGTTCCTAGAGTTTATCTCAAACTCATAGGCCTTCAGATCGGCTAACAGATCATACAGTTCTATCTTGTTGATGTCTTTGGACTCCCTCATGACCATCTTTTTTATATCCCATTCTCTGGGCAGAGCACGCATAACTTTGATTACAACCTCCATGTTGTTGTTTCTTGCCCAAAGCGGACAGATAGTCGACAATCTTAATGAATCTTTCATCGAATTCAATCATCTTACTTAGATTTCACACAGAAAGTACATTATATGAATTACAGAATAATCACACAGACAATAGGTAATTAGCACTTGAGCTTTTGAATGAGAAATATTTAGATTTAGATAGCAAGAGCGAGTGTAATCAAGAGAGTGCAAGAGATCAAGAGATTCGTCCATTGTCCTTGGAAAGCTAATTATACATGAAGTGCACCAACAGTCGAATCTTTTACTTGGACATGTCTCAGCACACCGTTAGAAGGATACCAATAGTACGAGATAGTATAATAGATGGTATGTGTTTGATCGTGTTGTACTGGATTGTTAGTGCGCCAAATATTCTCTAAGATCGTGTTGTACTAGAATAGTATCGCGCAAGCAATTTGAATTCTTGCGTACGTCATAGTTCTTCATTTATTGTTCAGCTGACTTGTAAGACTACTTATAACGAACACTACTGATGAGTTGGGTGGATAGTCGGATGATTTCTTCAGATGGCTGCTGAAGCAAGGCATTAGACGCTTCTTTAGACCGCGTCTAATGAATTTAGACGACGTCTGCTCGCACTCTTCTTTAGACTATGTCTAATGAAGTTAGACGACGTCTACTCGCACAATTCTTTAGACCACATCTAATGAAGTTAGACGATGTCTACTCGCACACTTTTTTTGACCACGTCTAATGAATGAATTTAGACGACGTCTGCTCGCGCACTTCTTCAAACCACGTCTAATGAAGTTAGACGACGTCTACTCATGTATTTCTTTAGACCACGTCTAATAAAGTTAGACGGCGTCTGCTCGCGCACTTCTTTAGACCACGTCTAATGAAGTTAGACGACGTCTAATCAAGCACTTCTTTAGACCACCTCTAATGAAGTTAGACGATGTCTGCTTGTGCACTTCTTTAGACCATGTGGTTTTTATGAAACTCAGTTGAATATATGTTCCACCACGAGTTACTGCAATATCTATCGGAGCATAATCTTGGGCGGTCGTTTTTTACTCGTCTTTCACATACCATTTTAAAGTCTTGCTGGGATAAGCTTTAGAGTTTTTCTTGGGTCATGGGTTGATTATATTGACTTCAAGCTTAGCATCATGGATTAGATACAATAATCTATCAGTATCAAATTTCACTTAATTAGTTGTGATGATATTGACTTGATAAATTGGTAAAGGATTATTTGTTATTTTGGACTTGGTGATAACATTTTGATCAATCAAGTCTTAAAAAGAGATGATTGAGGGCACTACAACTATCAATAGTATGTCCCTTCGATTTGTAATTATCACACGAAGCGTTCTCATATTTTCCAAAGAATGGCCTTTTTGTTTTTGTGTAAGGGGTTTAATTAGATTCTTCTCTTGAAGAATTTTCATGACCAGGCACAAAGGTATACTTATGTCGTCAAAGACTCTAGGTTGTCTGGGTGCCTTTGGAGTCGTAGGTTTAGTAGGGGTTGATGTACATGTATTGGCCTAAGGAGGCTTGTTATAGCTCGTCATTGGATGAAGATGTTCATTCTAGGAAGTTGTCATCTGGTGCACATCAGTCTTTTCCTGGTGCACATCAGTCTTTTCCTGCTTTGGGAAGCGACTTGGAGGCTAGTAAGCTTTAACATTTTTCCCTCTTTTCTTCCTTTCTCGATTACGTAATAGAGCTTATTGCCCGTTTTTAACAACTTTCATGTTTTGGAAGGTTTTGACAATAAATCATACGGAATATCAATTGTTAATGCTTTCTAAAATCACTTTTAATATTGTCACTGATCACTCGAGAGGGAGTCAATATCTTCAGCAATGACTTTCAATCTTTTTATGAATACTAAGAATTTCTCATTTTCCCTTTAAGTAATGTTTTTTTGTCTTTTCTCTAGCCGTTCCCGATTAAGATGAATGTAAAAGCGTTCTATAAACGTTGCATCATGTTAATCATTTTTTTTATAAATGTTACCTTTAGCTAGTGATACCACATAGAGAGGTGTCATTAATGTATTAGGGAAATAGATGAAGAATTGTTGGTTCCCCGAGTCGTAATATAGTCATTGTGGATGTGTACATCTTAAATAATATGGGTGTATAGTTTTTTCCAATCTATTTGGATATGGTGGGTATTTTAATACCTAGGATTTGTAGGAGACTTCCTCTTGAGATCAAGGACTAGTAGAGTTGTGATTGATAAGGGTGAACATAACTGGAATAGTTTGGGTTAGAAATCGGGAAGAAGAAGGCATGTTATAGGATGTGGACAATATTTGCTAATAAAACCAAAGAACTCGTGATTCACGCGAGTTTCTCTGTCATATATTAGAGAGTTTCCTTCATTTTCTTGAATTCAGTAATAGAGAATGATACAGGTACATGTGTTTCTTCAACAATTTTATTGAAGATGAAGTGTATGGTTTTCGAATCTCTTTTCCACAAGGTCATAATGACTGTTTATTGTCGTGGACTGTGAGTGAAGAAGAAGAGATGAGGGTTTGTATTTTTAACATAAATACAATACAATGCAATACATATGCATGTAAAAAGAATCCTAGAGAATGAAGTTAGACAACGTCTGCTCGCACACTTCTTTTGACCACGTCTAATGAAGTTAGATGACGTCTGCTTGTGCACTTCTTTAGACCACGTCTAATGAAGTTAGACGACGTCTGCTCACTCACTTCTTTAGGCTACATATAATGAATTTAGACAATGTCTGCTCACACTTGCTTTATACTGTATCTGAAGATATACGTCTTATGAGCTGTACCTACACAAAGGAAAATTATCCAACTTAGGGTTTTTCAATTTGTTAATCTTAAGTTAGTTAATTATTTATCTCTTAATTAATTTTCTCTTTTCTTTATTTAATTTAATATCACAAAAGAGTTATTATAGAAAATACTCGCTAAATTTGTTAAATGTGAGTCCTCTTGTGGGTATTTACAAAGAGAGAGAGATAGAGGAAAGGTGATGTTCACACTCAATATTTATACCCCAAAATTAAAATAAATTTGTCCGGTCCAGTATAATGATCATACTTGATTATTGGACCGGGAAAACAAAAATTAAAAAATCTCTTTTCGGAATTGGATTGTAGTGACTCTCGAGTAGCGGTGTCAACACCAATTTCTAAAAATACTCGAGCTTCATATGTTTTCATACGGTTAGATTGACCATATTAAAGAATTATTAACTTTGAGTGTAATATTTATATGGGACAAAATGTAACGAACATCCAATTTGGGGCTTGTTTGTGTGTCCAAATATCATTATTCAAAAAGAGTTAGAATTGAGGAAATCTAAAACGTTCATATTGACCGGTTCGAAAAATATTGAATTTTGTGTATAATATTATTGTTGGTAATTTCGTGTAAAAGGCATTCAAAAGGGAAAAAACGTTAAAACCGAGTTGAACAAGGCAAGTCAAGTGTGGGTCAATAGAAGTCAAAGGGCTAGGTGGTGTTCCAAAAAAATCAAAACACAAAATGCGCATGCTGACTTAATGATAATGCCACACGTGGGATTATTTTAAAATCTCTCAAATTTGGTATATTTGGGGTGTTTTACTGCTGAAGAATTCTGAAGACACTAACGACTTGGAAAAATCACCCAGGTCGCTATACTAAACGAAATTATCTCTTCTTGGATTTTTTGGGTAGTTTGAAGAGTCCTCTATTATGTTTGTTTTAATCTGAATTGCAGTAGATGAACTTAACCCCTCGGAATCGTCGGTAGAAGACAATGCGACCATGACGGATCAAACCAGACATGCTTACAATGTTTAATTCATAACTAAAGTTGTAATGCTTGATTTTTGGATTTTAGTGTTGGAAAACTAATATGTATCCCATTAGAATGACACCTCTCTCATGTATCCATTCATCGGGTAAGGCGGTTAATTTAGCCTGATAACCCGATGAAGGATCACCAACTTTGTTCCTGGAGCGAACTAGAGCATAGGGTGACTTTAAAAATTCATATCTTTCGATTGGCACAACAATTTTGAGAAAAAAAGATACCATTGGAATGTACTTTGAGTTAGATATTTTTGATAATATGTATCAGTCACACTTAGACTTTGACCCACGTGAGGTTGCTCGTAATCCAAGTTGTTCACTTCGAGACCCTCAGAGTTCCATCAATAATTGCATGGACCTACGACCAAACTTAAAAATTTCTTCCAATATGTACATGGAAGCTAACAAACTAACCTTTCCAATACACCCTAACTCAACCTCAATGGTGGTCATATCAAAAGTTATTGCCATTAGAAGTCTCAATTGATCTGGTTTGGTAGAAAACGGAAATAGAAAATGCCTAACTTTAAAATTTTGTAACTCGGTCCACACATGACCATTTGGCTCAAAAAATGATCAGAGTGTACTTTGGAATTTATGTCGGCTTTCCAAAATTCCAAATTCCTAAATTACCCTTGCCTAAGGGGTATTTAAAGAGATTGCCTAATTTAAGGAAGGAGAGTGACGACTAGACTGTTTCATTTGTCTAAAATTACATTTGTCTAAAATTACTTGAAGAGAAAGCTACCAATTGAAGAACACTTAAAAGGAGGTTTTGGCTTGCTCCATCTCCGGCGAGTTCATCTTGAACTTCGATTCTACTTTTTCTTATGTCTTCTTGAGGTAGGTCTCCTAGTTACTAAGTTGTCGTTATGTTAATTCAACTGTTTTATTTAATTGATGATCTATTATTTGAATGTTGTTTTGATTGCTTGGATAACCTATTTGCTAGAATCATTAGGTTAGTTGAGTCTAGTTAGGAAAAGGTTAAGACAAGACTAACCTCTTTTCTGGAATTTCTCTTTGCCGGATTCTTCAAGTTTTTGTCACCAGAGGAAGAACTGTTGGCAATTTCTTCAATAACATTCCAGACGATCTCGTCGATGTAGGGATGGTGCAATCGAAACTCCAGACAACATGGATTTCTCTCGTGACATCTGTAGAGCCAATACCTCGACGGGCGACGAGTTAAAGGAGGTCACCGTTGTCCGATTTCCAGATCTACAAAGGAGCATTCTTTTGCTTCCTCTGTTCTTCACCTCTATGTCCCAAAATCTTCTTATGAGATTTCCAATTCTCTTGCAAACCTCCATCATGACGAGTTCTAGCAGACCGAGGTGAAGAAGAAGTTAGAACGACGTAGATGTTAGATATCGGTGGTTCAGGTCGGAGGAACAAAGAGTTCGTTTATTCTTCGATCCTGATTTATATAGAGCTCTCAACGGGTACCCTAATTGGGTAGATAACGTGGTACTTGTAGCTAAGAAGGATGTGTAGATTAGGGTATGCGTTGATTACCACAATCTGAACAAAGCTAGTTCCAAGGATTGTTTTCCATTACCTCATATTGATTTGTTGGTTGACCACGCTGCTGGTCACCAACTCTTATCTTTTATTAGAAAAATTAAGTAAGTTAATTTTAACACGGTCAAAGAACTTAATCAGTCTCAATTTCCATGTGCAGGTACATCTCAAGCCGGTTGAAGCTCTTGCTTCAAAAATCTGGTCATGATAAAGAAAGGCCGGTTGAACCCCTCTAACCGGATCGGCTGAAAGAAAAAGCGTCATTATCCAGCTGACTCAAAATATTGAGGATCATAAAGCTAAACGGAAAACTATGTCAAATGATGAATCTGTGAAGATGATGTAATATGATATCTTTTGGAAACATGTAAGAAGAAAGATCTGAATCAGAAGCATGTAACGAAAGCAATGATGACTATTTACTTAAGTTTACAAGTAACATCTGATTCAGGCGGCCGGCCTAGTGCATGTCTGCAAAATGCCCAAAATGGTAAGGCGTGCACACAATCTTTCTGAACTGGCACGACTTCCAGCGACCAATCTCCTGGAGAGAGAAAAGATGACCGTTGTCATTCTTTCACTATGAAAGGAAGTCGAAGCGTCTCCAAAACGAGACATCAATAGTGAAAAAGAAATCTTACGCGGGACCATGAATAGTGATTGAAATTTCCGAAATTGTCTCGCATTTTGTGTATTTACAAATCTGTAAAAGTGTATTACAAATACTGTGTGTGTATTGTAAAGTGAACGACGAGCAGTAAATAAGACTCGATCGTATTGTGTTGTTGAATATTCCTTAGTGAATATTCTTCTCACTATTTGAGAAGAAGGGGTGACGTAGTAGAATTTGCTCCGAACATCCATAAAAATTTGTGTCATGTGTTCTTCCTTTTTATTTTTCCGGCTTACTATTATCAACTGAACCAAAACACCTAAATATCTCAACCGAACTAATTCATAACTTCCTTAACCGAACCGACTTCCTCCGTAAACCGATTTCTCATACATACCTTCCAAACCGAATCACATACGTTGCTTCAGATTGAAATAGACATTTCCGCCCCTGAACCCGGTTCAGGAGTATGTCACAATCTGTGTAGTGTTAAGAGCGGATCTAATCTTTAACCGAATTAGTTCTAGTTTGTGTTGTGTGTTGTGTTGTAAACGATTACTGATTAGCCGGACCCTGGTTGCCTATCGGCCATCCCGATCCTAACAAGTGGTATCAGAGAGGGAATCTTAACACTCAAACAACCAAAAGAAGATGGGAAGCATGACCCACAACGATAAGCCACCGATGCTAAACAGGGAGGCATTCAGCGGCTGGAAGGCTCAGATGTATCTACATCTGATAACACTAGATGATGAGATGAAAACCATCCTAAAGAATGGATTGATAATGATTGAAAAGGAGAGTGGAACATGGACAGCTGAAGATAGAAGAAGAAATATCCTGGACAACCATTGCATGAGACACATCTTCAAAGCTATAGACGATAACACGTTCAACAAAATCAAAGATTGTGAAAATGCAAAGGAAGCCTGAGAAACTATCATTTAGGTTCATGAAGAAAACGAAAGAACTAATGAAAACCAACTCTTGGTGGCAACTCAAAAGTATGAGAACATCAAGATGAAGTCGGGAGAAAACATGAAGGAATTTAGTGACCGGTTCACCAGTGTGGTCAATGAACTATATACCCTTG
>NW_025918831.1:0-95000 GCF_907164915.1 Impatiens glandulifera
GGAACAAAGCCAGGCTCGTGGCTCAAGGCTATAAGCAGGAAGAAGGCATTGATTTTGAAGAATCATTCGCCCCTGTAGCTAGACTTGAGGCCATTAGAATATTTTTAGCATATGCAGCTTTCAAAAAGTTTAAAGTTTATCAAATGGATGTTAAAAGCGCTTTTCTAAACGGTAAAGTAAATGAAGAGGTGTATGTTAATCAACCTCCAGGTTTCAAAAATCCAGAACATGAAAATCACGTTTACCGGCTGAATAAAGCCCTTTACGGTTTGAAACAAGCTCCAAGAGCTTGGTATGATACTTTGACTCAATTTCTATTTGATCACAAATTTACAATAGGTTCAGTAGACAAAACCTTATTTAAATTTGAAAGAAAGGAGCAAATTTTACTTGTTCAGATTTATGTTGATGATATCATATTCGGGTCAACCGATCCAAAGTTATGCGACAAATTTTCGAAAATGATGACTGATAGATTTCAAATGAGTATGATGGGGGAAATGAGTTTCTTTCTAGGACTTCAGGTTAAGCAGATGGAAGCCGGAATCTTTATTAGCCAACCGAAGTATACAGCCGAACTGCTGAAGAGATTTGGAATGGATACATGTGCCGAAGCGGCTACGCCAATGAGTCCTTCCGTGAAGCTGGACAAAGATGAAGATGGTCAAGCCGTTGACATCACCGCGTATAGAGGAATGATCGGATCGCTGTTGTATCTCACAGCTAGCCGACCTGATATCTTGTTTGCGGTTGGAGTATGCGGGAGGTTCCAAGCAAATCCAAAGCAATCTCATTACACTGCGGCTAAAAGAATCTTGAAATATCTGAAGGGAACTCAAGAAGTGGGACTCTGGTATCCAAAAGACTCGAGTTTCAATCTAATAAGCTACTCCGATGCCGATTACGCGGGATGCAAAATCGACAGAAAGAGTACAAGTGGAAAATGTCAGTTTCTGGGTGACCGGCTAGTTACCTGGAGCAGCAAGAAACAAACGTCCGTTGCAACGTCAACCGCAGAGGCGGAGTACTTAGCGGCTGGAAGCTGCTGTGCACAACTCCTCTGGATCCAACAGCATCTCAGGGACTTCGGAATAGAAGCAAAAGAGTCTCCAATTTTCTGTGACAACACCAGCGCCATAGCGATAACATACAATCCAGTGTTGCACTCAAGAACAAAGCACATCGACATTCGACACCATTTCATCCGGGAGCATGTTCAGGAGAAACACATCCGGCTGGAATATGTGTCGACCGAGCAACAAGTAGCGGACATCTTCACAAAACCGCTACAGGAAGCTAAGTTTTCACATTTTCGAAATATTTTGGGTCTTACTAATTTAAATCAATTGATATAATCATGATGCATGCTTGTATACAAAACCGGGATATGTGTTCAGGGAGAAGCTAAAGCTTCTCAAGTCATATTTTAATAGGCTATTAACAAATCAAATATGCTAACCGGGAGGAAGTCTCCGGTTATACCCGACTACTTCAAAAATTCAAATCAAATGTATGTTTACTATGCGGTTGAAATAACCAGGTTGAAGTGGATAAGATAATTCCAAAGTTGAACAATTGTTGATATCAATCAACTATTTTTCATAAACGGAAATATTCTACTAAAACCGGTCATGGAAAACCGCTTAGTACATATGCATCTTTGGTATGATGAAATGAATTTTTCCGGTTAACCTGAGATGAATAACCGAGTTTTCGTGCATATCTTGAAAAATGAAGCCTGTGATAAATTAAAAACAAGTTTACCACAATCGAGATGACGACATGTGTCCATCATCAAGAGAGGAAGACTTACATCTTGTCAATAGATATTTTTCATCATTGCTATCTTAGTAATTATTAGATTTACCTTGGAAATAACCATTAGTTACTTCAACAAGTTAAGTCTATTTAATAGCTGATGACATCATCAGGCATGCTTAACTTCATTAAAGACCAAGCCGAATCCCCGGGCTATATAAACCATGCTTAATCCTTGTCAAAACATCACAAGTCCAATATTTTTCAAGAATCATCCTTGAGATAAAATCATCTTTCTCTCTCAAAACAAACATGAACACCAACCCTTTAGCCAAAAAGATCTTACTGGCAGATTTTGAATCAATCTACCAGTATGAGGATCATGAGGTCAAGGAGATGTTCCTAGCAATCGAAAGGAGTGGGCTAAGAAGCTTCCTTGAGAACAGGTTCATCATCGACTACCTTGTAGTCGAAGAACTGTTCGAAACCGTGAAAGAAGTGCATCGAGAAATACTCGTTGCACAGGTTTACGGTCAAAAATTCCTTTTCAGCGAGACGGATTTCGCTGTCTACTGCGGTTTACCCAATGAAGGGGTAACCGACCTAACCTATTCTTCGGTGACAATGGAAGAGATGTGTCGCCGGTTCTCTGGATCTAACATCCCGGTTAAGCCCTGGGGTGCTAAGAGTCAACTTTCTCACAAGTACCAGATTCTCTGCGAGATTCTGGGAAAATCTGTTTTATGCAGAGAGAAAAGTTACTACTACACTCAAAGGGTCTTCGAGATGATGATCGCTGTAACAGTTGGGACACCGGTTAACTGGTCCTGGATCATCTTCAGCAACCTGAAGAAGATGATTCTCTCCAACAAAACCGGCTATGCTCCTCAGCTGAGCGGTTTCTGCGCAAGTCTGGAGATCCACGCCGGAGCCTTCGTCACTCTGCACCCAAGGCACGTGCTCACCAAAGAATGAGTACAAGAGATGATCGACCGGTGGGAAGCGATCAAGGCTAGAAAAATTCAAGCGGCTGAGGCTTCAACCGCTCAAACAGCTGAATCGTCAAATGTCTAAATCTGTCTTTCCTCTTTTCTTTCTTTTTCCTTACAAAACCGGTACTTTTGATGTACTACCGGTTTTGTACTTCAATTAATGAAATAGATTTCTCTTCCTTCCAAATCAAAATCTACAACATTCAATGCGTCGTATCAAAAATATATCATTCTATTCTTGGAAACATAAATTCTCATTATCATAAAGCATGCCTGAATTGATTTGACAAGACATGCCTTTATTCTCTTGGAAAATCACAAAATCATTAATAACTAAGCATAAACGGCTACATTTTCAAATCCTTGCATTAAATGCTCTCACTCATTCCAGGCTATAAAAAGGGGTTCAACTTCCATTTTTTCAAATCACGTCTTCAAGCCTTCCTCTCTCCAAAACTCAAAAGCTCAAGAACTCCCTTAAACTTCCTTCACCACTCATCACCATGTCTGCTGAGTTGAGAAACACTCTTATTATCGATTTTGAGGATATTAAGGAAAGTGCTTACTATGAATGCATTTTTCAGCATGTCATAGACTCTGGTTTGAAAGGTTTTCTCAAGGGTTCGGACACCATCCTCGAAGAGGAGGTGTATGAATTCTTTAATAACGGTCATATTTTGGATGATGACAGCATTCGCACCATCATCAACGGCCAATTCCTCCAGTTTACTGAGGAAGAATTCGCCACTTTCTTTCACCTTCCGACCGAAGGTTTTTCTGACTTCCCTACGCCATTCCTGCCGGTTAAGGAAGACTTCTTTCACATCTTCTCCTCCTCCAACGCTCCAATTAAGGACTTTGGGAAGAAAGAAGATCTCGCTCCTCACTACCAAGTCCTGCATGACTTGGTTCACAGGTCTATCATAGGCCGAATGCCCAACCAGAACTATTGACGGGAAGCATTCGACATTATGATAGCAATCATTCGCAACTCCGACATCAACTGGGCCTCTTATCTCTTCAATAAGCTGAAGCAGCTTATGACCGGTAAAAGGGGTAGGATCAGCTACGCTCCTCAGATTACCCGGTTTCTGATGTCCAAGCGTCGCAACCTTGGAACCGGTGTTCCAGTTGGACCGTCCAACACCTTCACCATGATCATGATGCACAGGTGGATTTCAAGGATTGAGAGACGATCACCTGAAAACACCCTTGAAAATTGGTATGAAAGGATGGTGGAAGGAGACTAGTTCACCAAAGATTAAAATCCCTCTTTCTCCTTACTTTTACTTTCCGGTTTCTGGTCATTTTGTTGTACGACCAGAACCGCTAATATGTTAATCTTTTCTCTTCCATTAATGAAATATTTCAATTCTTAAAGAGTCTCCGGTTTTCTCATTCAACATATTTCTTTCCGGTTCTCAAATTAAAAATTAAAAGTTAACCTAACAGCTTCCGGTTAACAAGATGTAAACAGAAACCGGAATTTCAAGCAAAAATGAAAAATTTGAAAAATCTTAACCGCCCATGGTTTTACCTCTCAAAATTTACCGCCCATCGAATTTCCGCTTTTACCGCCGAAAGTTACGGCAGTAACTTTTGGAGGGAAAATTGGCGCCAAAAACACCAAGTTGACGGTTCATCTTCAAAACTGCTTGGAACCGCCATCTATATAAACTCAAATCAGTCCATTCAACACATGCGCTTTCTCTCTCTAAAAATTTCCAGAACTCCAAAGATCTCCTCTCTCCGATCATCATCAATCTTCATCCTTTTCTTTCAAAACCACAATGGATCTAGGCAAAGCCCCTTTCCAATGGATGTTGTAGGTAGACTTTGCAGACATTGACGAGCACGCTGACGACAAGAACAAGGCTGTTCTTCAACTTCTTCGAGAATCTGGGTTGGAGAAGTTTCTCTCTGGTCCATTCACCATCTACCCGGCGGCGGTGACGGAGTTCTTAACGACGGCAACACTGTTGAAGAAAAAGATCTCTGCTACTGTTAACGGGAAAACCGTTCTTATAACTGAAGAAATATTTGCGGAAGCCCTCGGTCTGCCCAACACAGGCTCAGATCTAAAATTCGACTTAACCGACGCAGAATCAAATGCTGCCCGGTTGGTTGTATCTTTATCAGGTCAGGATCTGGTGCTCCACAACAGCCGGAAAATCAAGCTGAAACCGGAATACAAATGGTTGGTGACCATCATCTCCAAATCGCTCCAAGGAAAGGGAGGTAACTTTGATAATCTCACAAAGTTTAAGCTCAGAATGCTGTTGGCCATTGTCCGCAACGATAAGGTGGACTGGGGATACGTGTTATACGAAGAGTTCTGTCAAATGGTGATCAAGAAAGACGGCCGGGTGCAGGCCTATGCTATGCAAATTGTTAAAATTCTTGAGTTCCTTAATGTGGAACTAGGTGAAGGCGTACCGCTTCCGATCTCCAACATTCTTGACTCTGAGTCAGTGGCAGAAAAACCGGAGAAGTCGATCAAGCCTAAAACCTCAAAGACAAAGTCATCTAAGGGAGCCAGCTCATCGGTTCCAGTTGAAGAAGAAACAAGACAAAGGAAACCGTCAAGAAAAGCGGTTGAGGCAGAAGCTCCACCAGAACCGAAGAGGAGGAAGAAAGTATCCGCGAAGAAGAGTGCAAAGAAACCGGCCGACTCCGAGAAAACGCTCTCCTCGGACAATCCACCGGAAAGAACCGCAGATGTCTTCCAGCCCATCCCAATCAACACCGTTGTCCCAACTCCCATCCCATCCGATTCTCCAAAGCAAACCGAATCTTCGGGGAGCAAGGAGAACAAATCAAACTCTAAGGAGGAAGCCGAGGGGAATATTCACTCTGCAACCTCCAAGTCTCCAAGCAAGCAGGCCGAAGAGGTATTAGCCGATGTGGGCTTGAATACTTCAGAAGCCATTCAGAATGTGGTCCAGGAGATCACAAGAGAAACCGAAGAAGACGACGCTTCTAGTCGTCGGAAGCCAGATAATCAGGTTGAAATACTTGATCAAACAGAAATCCAACCGGTCGATGAGACGACCAAATCAACAGAAACCGCACCTCCGGCTCAGGAGGGAAACATTGAAGAACGGGAACCTTCCGGTTCCGCAGGAGACAAGATAGCTCCAGAAGGTCCCTCTCGAGTAGACAAAGGCAAAGGCATTCTTCTTGAAGAAACACCTGAAACCGGAACGGGCACATTGCAGATCGATGCTCAGAATGAAGCCACAACCGGAGAAGAATATCCATACACCTTAGAGCAAGAAAATGAGCTTTTTGATGAATTCATTCAAGATATGAACAAAGGTGCAAGTGACGCACTAGCTCCATACCTCCGGTGGGTGAAGCTCCGATGCGAGACCAAATTATCCGACATGCTTCCAGGTTTTAGTGGAAACAAGCAGTGGGACGCACTTGTCAAGCTAGAAGAGATGGCACTTGAGCTGGCCAACACCAATCTTATCCAACCGGCGTTTTCCAAAGCTCCGGTTATCCTTGAAAATGTTCGGTTGCAGGCAGTTGAGAATGCTTTTCAAGAAATCCAAGGAAAGACCCTAGAACCGATTGAAATGAAGATGGCAGACGATTCCTTGGGGTACAAGAAAAACTTGTGGAGAGCTTCAACCGTCTTGATAAGAAATGGTGGGATACTTGCCAACGTCAATTCAACAATCCCGAACTATTTCAAAGTAAGCCTTTCTTTATCAGTGGTGAAACATCCGGCACTTCTGAAAACCGGGAACAAGAAGCCTCCCAACCGGCTAAAGCTCTGGACATCGATCAAATCAAGCAAGCAGTGGTGGAAACAGCTGATTCGTGCCTTGGGAACTTTAAAGTAGTAACCGAAGAAAGAATCTCAGCGGCTGAAGATAAAATGGTAAACTCTCTACAAACCATGATGGACACAACTATGCAATCAACAGTTCAAGCCATGATTTCCGAGTCTGTCAAAGCTGCAACCGCTCCTCTCTTGGACATGCTGCAAGCAATGGCAATCCAGATCGGTGAAATGTCCAAGGTTCAAGTCGGCTCAACCCAAACACAAATCGAAAAGGATGCTGAAACCGCACGGAAATTACAAGAAGAAGAGATTGAAAGAGAACGGCTACAGAAGGAACTTGAAGATAAGGATCATGAGCTTGCCCAACAATGCAATGAAGAGGAGCAGGCAAACGTTCAGGAACCGGCACAGGGTCAATCGTCCCACTCCATGAGTACAAGGAACAAGAACAAGAAGAAACAGAGTGCCATTAAAAACGTGATGAAGCGGGCAGAACTGAAGACAACCGAACCGGTTGCGTTGAATGCGGAACCGCTGGATGAGGAAGAAGAAGAAGATCCGGAAGAACTCAACAGACGGAGAAGAAGGACAACCGGAGAATCCACCGCAACTCCAAGCTGCAGACCTCTGACTGTTCCACCTCGTCCACCGCCAAAACCAATTTGCGCCAACTTCAACCTTAAGAAAAAGGTCCCCGGTCATTCAAGTGTGTGGGCCGGTGTGGTGATAGATGCTGACAGACGTGCTAGAGAGCACAGAGCACGAATAGAAGAAGCAAGAAGACGTCTGGACAAAGAGCTGGAAAAGGAGCAAGACAAGGGGGGATCATCCAAGCCTTAAAACTCTATTTCCATAATTATTTTGAACAACTATGTTTTTACTGTGTTTCAGAACTCGGTTACTTTGATATTTGTTTATTTTTCAAACATACTTTCTATGTTTCTCAAACATACAATCTCACCTATTTCTCATGTTTTTCAAAACATACACTTATCAAAAATCAAACTCATGTTTTTTTTTAAATACGTTTCTCTCAAAATAAAATTCTTAAAACCGGCCACACATTACAATTTTTGAATATTTATTCTAATTAATCAAAAAGGGAGAAATTGATAGAAAAATTAAGTAAGTTAATTTTCTTAAAACCGGCCACACATTACAATTTTTGAATATTTATTCTAAATAATCAAAAAGGGAGAAATTGATAGAAAAATTAAGTAAGTTAATTTTCTTAAAACCGGCCACACATTACAATTTTTGAATATTTATTCTAAATAATCAAAAAGGGAGAAATTGATAGAAAAATTAAGTAGATTAATTTTGAACCGGCCAGACAAACTAAACAGAAGTTAAATTTCATGTGCAGGTACTGAACAAACCGGAACCGGAAATCTTGCATCAATAACCGGTTGCTACCACTTCAAAGAAACCGGCTTCAAGTGATCAAGATAAATGATCACAGGAACCGGCTTCACTTTCTCAAGCAACCGGTTAGCCAAGACAGAAGATTTCACACCAACCGGATCATAATGCACAGAAACCGGAAAGTACAGATCAAAAGTCAGAAGATTCAAATCTCAAGAGTGACGTACTATGACGGAAGAAACGTGTCTTGAAAGAATAAAAGAAGATCGGATCCGATCAGAAGCATGGGAGGAAGGCAATGATGCCTTGGTGATCCGATGCTGACGACCGGAAGCGGATGTTCAACACGTGTATCAATCTGAAAACCGGTTATGTCATCATCTGCTCAGAGTCACCTGCATGAATGCCAGGTGTTGAGGAAGTTGAAACGTGCAAGCAACCCTTCTGCAAATAGGCGTGCTAATGATCAACCAATCCGCAAGAGAGAGAAGAAAGTAACCGTTGGATACTTTCGACTATAAAAGGAAGATCAATCGTCTTCATTTAATGCGATTTGAATGCAAGCAGCAAGTTGTGAATACGAGTAGTTGAAAGTTATAAAGCATTCAATTCTAGAGAGATAAAGTCTTGTAGTCTATAACCGGTATAGTCAAACCGGAAATCTTTGTGTGTGATTATTGTGTTGTGTTGTATTACATCAAAGTGTGAGTTTGGTGTAACCGGCGAGTAGCGAAGTTGGGCTCGACCGGAAGTGTCGTTGTAACTCTAAAGAGTTAGTGGAGATCCTTCTCATAACCTGAGAAGAAGGGGTGACGTAGGAGGGTTTGCTCCGAACATCCATAAACAAATTCCTTGCCTCGTGTTCTTTCTCTTGCTTTCATTTCCTCTTTCTAAACTTAAACCGCAAACTAATCGCTCTTCTAAAACCGGTCATTCACCTCCATTAAATCAATCCCTTCTTAAATCTCATCTAAAGTCGCAAAGGTTGCTTCAACCTGAAACAGACATTTCCGCCCTTGAACCCGGTTCAAGAGTCTGTGACAGGCTGTGCAGTGCTGAGAAAGGTTTTAGTCTCTAACCGGACTATCACCAAGTTGTGTGTTGTGTAAGAGGTCACCCTTATCGAAACCGGAAGAACACCCCTGGTCCTCCAAGGGCGTCCCCGATCCTAACAAAATCTCACGCGCGACTCAAAATCGTTGTGTCATTTACCGAAAGCTATTGTTGTGTTGTGTTATTGTATTACATCAAGAGTGAGTTGGTGTAACCGGCGAGTAGCGAGTTAGGCTCGACCGGCTGTGTAACTACTGTAACTTTGAAAGTTAGTGGAGATCTTTCTCATAACCTGAGAAGAAGGGGTGACGTAGGAGGGTTTGCTACGAACATCCATAAAAAATCTTGTCTCGTGTTATTTCCATTATTTCCTGCTTACTCACTTAACCTAACCACAAACCAAAACAATCTTACTCCTTAAATCAAAAACCGGTTCATACACTCCATCTAACCGACTCCTTGTTAATCTCATCAAAACTAAGTCGTATATGTTGCTTCAGACTGAAACAAACATTTCCGCCCTTGAACTCGGTTCAAGAGTCTGTGACAGTTTGCGAAGTGCTGAGAACGGTTATAGTCTCTAACCGGACTATCACTAAAGTCTGTTGTGTTGTTGTAAGCGGCCTCCCTTCCTAAAACCGGAAACACCCCGGTCCTCCAAGGACGTCCCCGATCCTAACAGTGTCACTTTTTGATGCCAGAAATATGACCCATGTATATCTAGAATAATCATCAATAACAACCATAGTGTAATGCATACCGTCTAAGCTGGTTACCCTAATCGGTCTAAATAGATCCATGTGAAGAAGTTCCAGACATCGGTTAGACTGAATATTTCCTTTGCTCTTAAAGGTTGATTTAATTTTTTTACCCATTTGGCATGCTGAACACACTTTTTCTTTATTAAATCTTATGTCAGAAATTCCTTCAACTAACTTCATAGTGTGGATATATTTTATATTTTTGAAGTTTAGATGGTTTAATCTTTTATGCCACAGCCAGGTTTGATCATTTGTAGCTACCATACAAACCGGATATTCAATTTCATTCTTCCAGTCTACCTTGTAGATATTTTCTAGCCTATTTCCGGTTAGTAATGTGTTACCCTGAGAATTTTTAACTAAGCATGCATGTCTATGAAATTCTACAGTATATCCAGCGTCACACATTTGACTAATACTTAGTAGATTGAAATGTAAATTTTCAACAAGAAGTACATTGTTAATCGTTAAATTACCATGGACAATCTTACCCTTGCCCACAGTTCTACCTCTTGAGTTGTCACCAAAAACTATCATTGAACTGGCTTCTACTTTGATGTCGGTCAGATGATTGCTATTTCCAGTCATATGTCTGGAGCAACCGTTGTCCAGATACCACTCAGAGTTTCCTAGCCGCTTCTTCATAACCTGTAAAATACACATATTTACAACTATTTGGTACCCACATTTACTTGGGTCCATGGTTGATTAGTCCCTTGATATCCATAATTCGATTATTCGCATAATTTTCCCAAAGATAGTTTTGATGGTTCTACATGCTCTAGGTTTTGTGTCTTTCTGTCCACTTATTGTTGCCTTGTGATGTTGAGGTGAGATTTGGTCGGTGAAGTATGGGTACCTATTATTTAGTTGAGTAGTTTTTCTTCTCTCAGGACGAGACCATTTGGCTGTGTCGGTTGGACCTACATATGTTATTTCCTTAGCTAGTTTTGAATCATGAGATGATTTAGTATTGGTTGAAGAGCTATTGACAAAGCTTATGATTGGAAGCTTGTCTTTGGTGAGATTCAATCCGTTGAAGGATTTGTGTTGGGTGGGTGTTTTACTATCATAACCGAGACCAAATTTACACTTATTAGGTCTTCGATAGCTTGTCATTTTACTAACTGCTTCACTAGATCTCTTCCATGCTTCCATTAAGTACTTAGTTCGTTCATCTTCTTCTTCGGTCAACTCTTGAACTGACTCCTTGAGTTGTTCATTCTTAGAGGATAATTCAGGTGTTGGATCGATTTCTATGATCTAATCAGATTGAACACTATCAGTTTTAAGGTTGGGCCGGGCTGGTGCTATGGGATCGGTTCCAAGGTTAAGCCGGGTTGGTACTATAGTTGATAGATATTTATACTCTACTACCATGGAATTTATTGCAGTAACTAGGCCAACTTTAGTAAATTCATCATAAGAAAAATCAAATACATGTTCTTCATTTGCCATGAGGCAAGAAATTTCATCATCGCTGTCACTGTGAGCCCATAGACTTCCTCCATCATCGACTATAATTGCTTTCTGAATTTCCTTTCCTTCACCGGTTTGTGGGTAGTTTCTTTGGTTCTGATCATCCGGTTTCCGGTCATCCCGTCTTGGCTTTCTGCATTCCCACCTGTAATGTCCCAAACCATCACAGTTATAACACCTAACATTAGATTTATCACCGTAGTTATAGTTGTAGTTGTTTGTTGGTTGGCTTTTCTTCATGAATCTTCAAAAATTCTTTGCAAGCATTTCCATTGCAACCTCAGAGAATTGTTCTGCGGATTTGATCGATATAACAGTCGCTGGTTCTATCGATGTGATTAGTGCCTTAGTAGCGGTTGACGTTGATGCTTCATTTTTTATCCTGGATCTCATTTCAAACTCATATGCCTTCAGATCCTCAAATACATCGTGTAACTTCATCTTGTCTAGACAGTTTAATTCTTTCATCACACTAGTAAAAAATTAGCAAATAGCTAGCAAACCTAGCGATTAGTGTTTAGAACAATCTCTACTACGGTTCTTAATGGCGATTGATCCTTTAACCAATCGCTAGTAGATTAAATAAAAGACCATATAACGGTTCTTAAGTATTCTTTTATAAATTTGATTAGATCGTGATGATGACCATATAAAATTCAAGCTCAATAGACCTGATTACAGGTTTCTCCTTTTGGAGAATTTTGTGTGTCGAATACCCTGCTGAACTGAACGATTTTATCTCTATATTCTAGGTTTTAATTCTTCCATCTTCTTGTGATGAGATGTATTTTCCTATGATGATACAAAGCTCCCTCTTCAGAATAGATTTGTGGAAAACTGTCAGCAGAATCTAACCTAATTATTAATTTGCCAGTACTAACTATATTCTGCAATTCATCACTTGGACTTAATCTGATACGATCGGCTTTATCGTTAGAGACGGGGGTCTGGCTAAGGATGAAGACTTATGAAAAACGGTTTGAAAGAAATCCTGTTAGGGATTTAATTCGCTTTCTATTCTACGCAAACTTGTGTAAACATTTGAAACAGATTCAATGCGGAATTGTTTATTTGGGTTTGAAGCACAAGATGAAATATGAAAAGATGACAGAAAATGAAGAACACAAAAGTTTGTTTATGGATGTTCGGAGAAACTCTCCTACGTCACCCCTTCTTCCAACCACAGGAAGGATTCACTATATGATGAGAATCAAATACAGTTTACACACACTTAGCTCAATATTGAACAGAACACTTTTTGTTCAATTACAAGAAAATGAAGAATATCACTCAACTAATGGTGTTTTGATTCTAGCTCTCTCTCTCTCGATTCACACACAGTACAATCAGAAAGAAGCTTCAAGAATGGGTTCAGTAAGCAAGATGATTGAGTAGTCTCTCTTTGCAAAATCAGAATGCTTGTTCGTTTGGAAATTAGCTAGGTTGCTCGTGCTTCGTCTGTTGCTCTAAGGATTGGTTAAATACTGATCAGAAGCTAACGGTCGAATCTTCAAGAATGATACGTGGCGCTCTTCCATTGGAAAATCTCCATTGTACACAACAGGTTTTGAGCACAAGGATCGTGGCCGTACCGAACTGGTAGTGCGCCGAATATTCCATCAGGGATGTACCTGCAAAACGGGTAATGTGAGGTAAATTCTCTTACGTGGCATTCCTTGATTGAATGCATATAGCTGTTGTACTAATCTTCACAGGAAAGTGGAGCAGGAGTAGGGTACAGCTACAGCACGTGGGTAGGAGAAATGCTAGATTCAAGCGTACTGCTTGAACAGAGAATTAGACGTATTTCAGTTAGACGGAATTGGAGAAATCAGTCTAATGAAATAAGTCAACTCCTTCTAATGAAAAGCGTCTATTAGACCGCCTGGTCTAACATAATTAGACTCGCGTATAATTTCAATAACCATTAGAAGGGTACGTCTAGCTCCACTGAGTTAGACTACCACGTCTAATTCCGATTCTACCTCAGACTTGTCTGAAGGAGTTAGACCCACGTCTAACTTTCAATTAATTAGACAACCCATCTAATTATAATAACCATTAAACCGATACATCTAACTCCACTGAGTTAGACTACCACGTCTAATTCCGGTTCTACCTCAGACTTGTCTGAAGGAGTTAGACCCACGTCTAACTTTCAATTAATTAGACAACCCGTCTAATTATAATAACCATTACACCGGTACGTTTAACTCCACTGAGTTAGACTACCACGTCTAATTCCGGTTCTACCTCAAACTTGTCTGAAGGAGTTAGACCCACGTCTAACTTTCATTTAATTAGACAACCCGTCTAATTATAATAACCATTAGACCGGTACGTCTAACTCCACTAAGTTAGACTAACACGTCTAATTCCGGTTCTACCTCAGACTTGTCTAAAGGAGTTAGACCCACGTCTAACTTTCAATTAATTAGACAACCCGTCTAATTATAATAACCATTAGACCGGTACGTTTAACTCTACTGAGTTAGACTACCACGTCTAATTCTGGTTCTACCTCAAACTTGTCTGAAGGAGTTAGACCCACGTTTAACTTTCAATTAATTAGACAACCCGTCTAATTATAATAACCATTAGACCGGTACGTCTAACTCCACTGAGTTAGACTACCACATCTAATTCCGGTTCTACCTCAGACTTGTCTGAAGGAGTTAGACCCACGTCCAACTTTCAATTAATTAGACAAACCGTCTAATTATAATAACCAATAGACCGGTACGTTTAACTCTACTGAGTTAGACTACCACGTCTAATTCCGGTTCTACCTCAAACTTGTCTGAAGGAGTTAGACCCACGTCTAACTCCACTGAGTTATACTACCACGTTTAATTCCGGTTCTACCTCAGACTTGTCTGAAGGAGTTAGACCCACGTCCAACTTTCAATTAATTAGACAACCCGTCTAATTCCGTGTATTCATTAGACTACCCGTCTAATTCTTTACATCTATTAGACTTACACGTCTAACTCCAATGAGTTAGACTGTACGTCTAATTCTATTAGACTTACGTCTAATTCTGTGTATTCATTAGACTACCCGTCTAATTCTTTACATCTATTAGACTTACACGTCTAACTCCGTGTATTAATTAGACTACCCGTCTAATTCTTTACACGTCTAACTTCGATGAGTTAGACTGTACGTCTAATACTATTAGACTCACGTCTAATTCATGCGTCTATTAGACTACCCCGTCTAACTCCGTTGAGTTAGACTGAGCGTCTAATTTCATTAGACTTGCGTCTAACTTAATGTGAATGGAGATCAAAATCGGTCTAATGACCCTCATTAGATCCAAGTCTAAAGACATGTTTGTTTTAATACACCTGTATCAAAACTCATAAATTATTTCATCATCAAAATATCAGGGAATAAATTATTTCAACACTTAGTCAAAATAATTTGACCCAACATAATCGGAATAGGTTTTTGATGTTTTGATCTTGGTTTAAATTTTGTTAAGTGTGATTATGAAGCTAAATAATATTTTTCAACACTTGGACTGAATCCTTTGATGATAAGTTGCTTCTGAACTCTAACTGTTTACTGTTTATTTGAATGTTCTCATAATATCATGTTTATATTGTTTAATTTTACAATGTTTATATTGTTTTTTCAGAGACGCAAAGGAAGTTTCTCAAAGGAATTTTCTTAAAGGGATAACTGCGGATGAGAGCGTAGTTGTTCATGTAATTATCTATATCCCTCTATTTTGTGATGCTAACTTTTTATTTGTTGTAGTAGATGTTAACATGATCAAACTTAAAAAAAAAGCTTACAACTATAACTTATGCAGGATACTTCTTCATTGGGCATTGTATTTGTAAGTCACTGTGGATATACAACAACTGTAAAGGTTGTTGGTGATGTGAACAAGGAAAAATCCATGGCACGAGATTTTAGTATTGATGATCAACCAGACGGAGGAGCCAATGCACTTAACATAAATAGGTTCAGATCTGCAATTCATATTTGCTGCTAATAAAATGCAAATAGGTTCGGATAAAGCTTTCTTGCGTTTGAAAGAATTTGGGGCAGGTCTTCATCTGAAGGTATGATACTTAACTCATCATTCTCCTCTTATTCTTTCATTTTTCCTTTTTTTGCAACATTTATGCCTTAATGATACTTATTTGTATTCTTTCAGTCGCCCGATGAGCTGATGAGTATGGTGCAGGAGTATTATGATACGATTGCATTGCTTGCATTGCCTAAACTGGTACTAATAGTGTTCATTTTGAATGTTAATTGTTTTTTGCTAATGTGATAATCGATAAGGAACGTGGCCTTGATCATCCAGATATCATAAAAAGTTATGGGATCTTTCTGTCTTTTATTATCATCTTCAACATATTGCGTTTTCAAATAAGCTCAATGAATCCTATTACATTTCCGTAAATTGATAGGGATCGGTTTTCCATGACTTTCTCTTTCAATATCTTATCTTTTTTAGAGATTTGTTGTTCATAAAGATAGTATTTCCTTATTTGACAGATATGTCAATCGTGCGTTGTTCCTTCTAAATTTCACATGCGGTTTATCCCATCCTTATACGGATGCAACTTAACTGTAGTCGCCTCCAGCAGGAACAAAAGCATAATTATAATTAAAAAAATTACTTTTTTACTTTTTTACTTTTTTTTTTATTTCGATAAAGGAAGTGGCGATTGGTTTACTAACCAATCGCTAGAGACTAAAGGGAAATTGCGATTGGTATGCTAACCAATCGCCATAGAGAAATTGCGAGTGAACATTCACCAATCGCCATTGCCAATTAAGGCAACAGCGAGAACACCTTTGCCGTTTGATGGCGATTGGTTTATGACCAATCGCTAGAAGATCTTTTTTTACTATTGTCACCATCGTCTTTATATCCCATGCACTAGGAGAGATCTTAGAGCTTTGATGATTGTTTCCTTGTTATCATATTTCTTTCCAAGAACCGACAACTCATTTACAACATTTGTGAAACGATCACTAAATTCCTTCATGGTTTCTCCTAGCTTCATTTTAATGTTTTCAAACTTCTGAGTAGCCACCATTATCTTATTTTCCTTGGTTCTTTCATTTCCCTCATGGAGTTGAATCACCGTTTCCCATGCCTCCTTTGTAGTTTTGCATTCTCTGACTTTACTGAAAGTGTTTCTGTCTAGAGACTTGAGATGTGGCTTCTGCAGTGATTATCCAGATTGTTTCTCCTTTTATCATCGGCTGTCCATTCCTTTCAATCTTTATCGGTCCATCAGACAGAATGAATGTCATCTCATCATCTATAGTAACTAGGTGCAGATGCATACATATTTTCCAGTTAGCAAAATCGTCTCCTTCTAGCATTGGAGGCTTCTCGCTAAAAGTCGTGCTTACTTGCTCTGTGTTGCTTGAGTATTGAGACTAACTGCTCTGATACCAATTGTTAGGATCTAGATCGCTGATACTGGACCGGGGTCTGGCTAAAGGATAATCTCTGACAACACTCAACGGTTGACGCTAATTCGGTTAAGAATTAACACCAGTTTCAATACTACACAAGCTGTCACAAACCCCTGAATCGATTTCAAGTGCGGAAGTGGTTTGTTTTAGATTGAAGCAACACACACAGGATGAATATAGATGAGATTTGGAGAATGTCGGTTTGGAGATTAGTGGGGCGGTTAGAATGGTTAGAATATGAAGTCGGCAGAAAATAAAGTACGAGACACAGGTTTTTATGGATGTTCGGAGATAAAACTCCTACGTCATCCCTTCTTCTCAAATCACGAGAAGGATATTCACTAAGGAATACTCAAACACAATACACGATTGAGTCTTATTTACTGCTCGATAATCATAATTACAATTCTCACAGAAATTGCAATACACTTCACAAATGCACACTTAAGATTTTAATCTTTTAGAGAGATAAGGGCTTTTTCTTCGTTCTATGCGTGTATATCTATTTATCAATTGTTGTATGTTCTTGCTTCTTCAGCTTCTCCTTTTATAGGTGAAATGTGCTAACAGTCACATTTCTTCAACGGATACCTTCAGGGCAATCCTTGAATCTGATTGGTTGAGCAGAGGATTAGCATAACATTAAATGCGTTTAAGACATGAATCAGAACGACTTCATTTGTCTTTGCTTGATTATAGCAACTGTCGGTTGGACAGTTGCCTGCACCTGGGAAGTTGCTCCTTTGACTTATACCAAAATGATAACTTTTTTTCAGACAATCTTCTGCAGCCTGCATCATATCATCAGACTTGTATGAATATGATAATGTTACAGTCTGATCCTTTGATGTAATCTTCTGCATATACTCAAAGTATTTTTTACACCAATTTGTACACTATTCTCAATTTGATATCCTTGACTTCTTTCTTTAAATAGTCTTCTCGTTAGATTTGGATTGTATTCTTCATTTCAACTGATTATGTTTACAGGTTATTCAGTTCAACCGGATAGCTTCAGATTTTGGATTTATCATTTGCTTCTTCTAGCCGGGTTGATTTCTTGACCGGTTGAGAATTTTGACCGTTCCTACACAATAAGTTTGTTTTGTTAAGTTCTTATTAACCGGTCAATTTTATCTAACAAATAGGCATGACTGTTTCAATTCGTTTAGAAATAATTTTTAAAAATAATCATGTAAATCACATTACAAAACGAAATAGATCTAAAATCACGACTTCCCTCGAGTACAAGGCACTTTGGAATCAAATTAAGAATTGTAACATTCCATTGCTTAAGCATCCTCCTATTCTGAAAGAACTCGAGAACGCCTTTGCTAACCTCATGCCCGATTACACCCCATTTTCCTTGAAAAAACTCGCATTGAATCCATCAGGACTTGGACTCTTGTCACCACTCATACTGAACACAGCCTGTTTAATTTCCTTCTTATTGACCACCTCAATCATTCAACGAATTTTCTCCATGGTGACTTTCTTGGTCAAAATTTGATGTAGAAAGTGGACATGTCTTGTAATTTCCTTACTAGTTCTAATAAGATCTCTATAAAATCGAATGGCTTCATCATGCACAAGTTGCTACCCTTGAACAATTACCCCATCACTTGTCTTGATTCTATGAACACGATTTCTCAAATTACTTGAAGAACACTTTCTGTAGAAGAAAGATGTATTGATGTCTCTAAGGAATAACTGATTTTGTCTCGACTTTTGTTTTGCATAACTCTCTTCAAGAGAACTAAGAGCACAAAATTTAGTTATCGCTTCTTTTTCCTCTTGAAGCAGACTTTCAGAAACTTCGTCACTAGGTATTCTTTTCTGGAAATCCTAAAGAATCAATCTGACTTCAAAAATTCTAGTCGATATCTTGCTGAATTTTCTTTAATCAAAACTCTGAAGACGACTTTTCAGCATTTTCAGTTTCTCACAAACCTTAAACATTCTTTATCCACAGACTTTTTTAGATCACACCTCCTTCAGAATAATCTTGAATTTATAACTATTTATCTAGAAATTGAAGAACTTAAACAGCCTTATAATTTTATGTTCATTATCCTAAGACAACATGATAGGAAAATGGTCAGATATACCTAGATTGATAACATGTATTCGACTTTTAGGAAATCTCAACTCTCAATCCTCGTTGATTAATCCTCTACAAGTTCTACTTTTCCTCATATCATCATTTCCATGCATAGTCGACCAAGTAAATGCATTGCTAGAAGAGTTGTTTGGTTCAATACATCCGATATTTCTGATACATTCATTAAAAGTAATTATTTCTTGTGAAGTATCAACTTTCGGATTTCTTTCATAACCAAATCTGACCACATTAAAGTCTCCTAAAATAACCCACGAATTAGCATCATCAGCTCAGCTATTCAAATCCCTCCACGACTACTTTCCAACACTTTCAGAATTGCTGCAAAAACGTTTTCCAAATGAATATTCACCATCCTTGCCTTGCAAATAACCTCCATAATAACAATTTGATCACTTGAAAATAATTTCTTGATATCCACCAAATCAGTATTCCAGTAAACCTAAATTTTGTCGGTATTTGCATTAGAATTATGGATAAGTTCCCAATTTCCATGAACACTAAGCTACCTAATCATATCCACATTCCTCAACATGGCCTTTGTTTCCAAAATTCTAATAATCGTAATGTTGTGTTTTTGAATTATCTCCTCAACCTCCTTGCATTTTAGAGGATAATTTAGATTCCTTATATTCCTTGTTGTAATTATCATGAGTATGAGTAAGAAATCGTCTCATTGTTGCTTTCACCCTCAAGTCGAGATTTCTTTTTTCTTTCCCTCTTCTTTGCTCTTAAAGATTTATGAATGATAGGCTCAGCCTCTTTAAATTGTCAATTTAAAACCTGTTTAGTTCATTTCTTCTTAGGGGCTGGAGATTGAACCGTTTCATATGAAACAGTTTGCTTGACAGGTGAGTAATTCCCTCCACTAGATGTATCATCCTCCTCTTCATCATCATTATCACGAACTTCACAAAATTTAGTTAGAGGATACACAAAATCATCAATAGTTATAGGATCAATAGCATCTCGATCAAGATCAATGTTCAAACATTCAACTGAATTTTTAGCAACCTCCACGATACTATCCTTATCCTCCTTCCGAAACTAATTTTCTTTCACCCTAATACCCTACTACTTCTTAAAGGAAATCATAATCTTCTTTAACCAGCCAAACCAACTCAATTGTCCCGCCTTACCCATTTTCTACATTACCCTTACTAATTTTTACTTTTTCAGTATTTTTTTTACCAATTTAGAGTTAACCAAAGGAGGTAACTGTCCAACCAAGTTTTGAATAACATTTTGATCAACAAAAATCAACTTCCCCTGGTCCTCCACTACAGCCTGAAGTCTCTGATCATAAACCATGATCGGTTTCAACTGATCCTTAATAATAACCTGTTGTTCCTGAATCTCAACCAGAACCTGCTTCAACTGATCATCAACCATAACATGTTATCTCTAATTCTCAACCAGCACTGGGTTCAAGTGATCCTTAACCAAAACTAAGAGCAACTTATCCATAACCGAAATAGAAACGTGATGCTGCCCAACAATGCCCATAATTTGTTGGTGTAAAACCGACATCTACGAATCAGGTTGTTGTCCATTTAAAGAACCCTCATCATTATTATTGATTTACAAATTTTGATGCTTCTCTTTTCCTTTTTGAATTTCCATCTCAAAAGCATGGTCTTGCCGTAAATTTGACTGTTGATCATAAAAACAACATCTTGACTGTAAACATTGGCCTTACTGTTGTGAAATAGGAACTTGATCATTACTAATTGGCCTTTTTGGGAAGTTAGGTTCCGAGTGTGTGAAAATTCAACGTTTCTTACACTTATTAGGTCTCCATTTATATTTAACCCCAATATGAATAATATTTTCATTTCTATCTTTTAGCTCAAGAAAGTTGGGGAGGACAATGTTCGGATGAATTTCAACGTTGACTCTCGTTATGGATGCTCTTTCATAATTGTTCATAGTAGAATCATATCTCAATGGCTCCCCAAGAAGGCTAGAAAAATAGCTAAGAGCATCCGACTGACATAAATAAGGAGGACCATTATAGAAATTGACCCAAATTTTTTCCGCTTCAGGAGGCCTGAAATTGATTTACATCTTAAGTTACCATTTATTTATTTTTAAGCAATCCTTAGCTACAAAGATAAATTTCGCTATCAAGATTCTTGAGATTTGGCTAACTTCTCTAAAAAATAGAAATAATAACCATAAGGGTTGATAGTAACCCTTTACCATCAATCTTCCTCCCATTTATTGAATAAGGCTTTATTCAAAGTAATAGACTCTCCCCATAAAGTGTCCAACAATGACATTTTTCTAGGCATTAATGCATCTATCCTCAATATCCAAAGGTAACTCAAATTGAAATGGGTGATCAAGAGTTTTTGCTTTTGAGAATCGATTGTCAAGAAAGAGTTTACATAGATCTGGATCATTGTTAGTATTCCTTTGCCACACCCTACCATTCTGCCATGTTTGGTTAGCATTGCTTCTAACCGAATTCACTTTCGTCTTAACACATTTCCCCAATTCATTCATCGCATTGACAAACCTGTTAACCATGTCCTGATATTCTCATTCTTTGAGCAAATTCCAATCTTGTAGGTAGTAGACATTGAATTGTATCTTGAGTTAAGTACTTCTTTCATTGCTCATCACTAACTCTTTCCTTTGAACTTGGAAATTGATCTTCTTAATCTGATTCCTAATTCCTGCAAGGTTTGCAATTTCAGTTTTCCCCATTTTGCATTCTACATGAATCCCAAAAGCAGTACAAGTAGTAGTCATTTTTGGCTCAACCGAAGGTTTCTTTGTATTCTTAGTTTTACTCAATATAGTAATCTAAATTACAATATGATTCTATTTTGAATTCCTTTTACCATTAAAAGAAATACATCCAATAACAAAAGTCTTGATCGATCCATTGTTTTCATAAACAACAATAGGAGTACTAAGGACAACATTATAGATTTGCGAGTCACAATGACCAGTTGTGCAAAAACCAGTATCATGAACTCCATTAGGGAACTACTCAGAACTTATTTAAAAATATTGATTAATAGTAATTTTGAAAATTTGATATTTTATGGAAAACAGTTATTACCATTTCGTAAAAAATCTTAAAAGTTGGAGTGTCAAAAATCAAAGCTAGACAAACCCTAGTTATGATTAAAGGATGACAATCAGAAGACCCTAAAAAATATGATTACTAGGATTCGCAAAAAACAAACGAAAAGAATACAAAAAAAAAATTTTTTAAATACCCCAATTAGGATGTTTATTTCCATATAAACCTGTTGCGTCATAAGATCTTCTTCCCCTTCTCATTCCCATTCCCTTTACTCTTACGATGTAAGGAGATTTAATTGAAGAAGATAATTAGGCTTTCTTATTTCTATTGCGTAATCTTTCTTTGTACGAACCCATGTTAATCTGATAGAAAGAGTTCTTTATTAGGACTTCAAAGTCCTTATCTTTGTTGTACTCTATTTGAATTTTAGGATTCTTGCCTTTGTTTCCTTCAGATTAGTTTTGGTATCCTCTACATCAATTTTCGTATTCTTTGCTTCAGCTTGGTTAGTTTGAGTATCTTCATCTCTAGTTTCCTCTACTATGGTTTGACTTGTTTGAGAATCAACTTTATTCTTCATCCTTAACCTCTATTTCATTTTAACTTTTATTATCTTCTTAATTAGAGTCCCCATCATACTCATTCCTTCAATCACATTGTTTTTTTCCTTTTTAGAGTCCTCCGTGGCTTAAACTTCCTACTCTTTCTCCACTGTTTGTTCTTTGATGTTAAACACTTCTGTTTTATTTTCCGGCTTTTTTTCCTAGCCTTTGACGCATTTAGTTAGACGTACAGTCTAACAGGCGTAGTTAGACGTGCAGTCTAATAGGCGTAGTTAGACATACAGTCTAACAGGCATAGTTAGACGTGCAGTCTAACAGACGTAGTTAGACGTGCAGTTGAACAGATATGAAGTTAGACGTGTAGTCTAACAGATACGTAGTTAGACATGCAGTCTAACAGACGTAGTTAGACGTGCAGTCTAACAGAGATCAGAGTTAGACGTGTAGTCTTACAGAGATGAGAGTTAGACGTGCAGTCTAACTCCTTTAGATTGGTCTGAAGGGAAACGTAGTTAGAAGTGTCATCTAAGAGATGAAAGTTAAACGTGCAGTCTAACTCCTTCAGATTAGTGTGAAGGGAACCGTAATTAGACGTGTCGTCTAATCCCATTAGACCAGGTGGTCTAATGGATCCTGCTATTAGACGGGGGCATCTAACTTTATTATACTTATAAGTCTAAGTGAAAAACGTCTAATGCCTTGCTTAAGAAGTTGCTTGAAGCTAGCATCAGTCTACCCACGATCAACTGGTTGTATGCTACACCTCCTCCACTATTCCGTGCAGATCAGTACGACAGCCAGTTGAAACCAATTAACTAATGTCACGTAAGCAAATATTCTTCCCACTACTTGTTAATTGTAAGACAATCCTAGAAGAATATTTGGTGCAATACCAGATTAGTACGGCCATAGTCATGGTGCTCAGAGTCAGCTGTACATGTGTACTATGGAGGTTTTCCAATGGGTTTTCGCCACGTGTCATTATAGAAAATTCGACCGTTGGTACTTGTTCTATATTTAAAGATCCTCAAGGACAACGGATGATAGGATGGAAGTTCTGGAATACACGAAAACATACAAGCTAATACACGAATGAATTACTTTCTTGCTTTACTGTGTGTACATCAAGAGAGAGATATAATCAAAGTATTGTCTAGCTGAGTGATTTTCTTCAATATATTGTAAGTTGAACAGAGTCTACTATATTCAACAATGAGCTAGTCGTGCAACTGTATTTGATTTTCAGAAAAGTATAGTGAATCCTTCCGGTGGTTGGAAGAAGGGGTGACGTAGAAGAGTTATGCACTGAACATCCATAAACAACTCTTTGTGTCATTTACATTCTGTCATCTTCTCCTTCTTTGGTTCTTAGCTTCAAACCTGAGCAAACTTTTCCGCACTTGAATCGTTCAAGAGTTTGCAAGGGTTTATGAAGAATAGAAAGTGATTTAAATCCCTAACAGAATTTCTATCAAATCGTTTATCCGTAGCCGTCATCAATAGCCAGACCCCTGTCTCTATTGGTGCCGCCGATCCTATCACAAAGTAATGTTACTACAGATTCCAATTCTTGGAGTAAAAGCTAGTCATTCTACTAATTCCACTTCATATATAAAACCGGAGATACTAGCGGTCAGACTACTGGTCATACTACCGGACATTCTACCGGTTCCGCTTTATAACATATAATCGATAAGTCTACCGATCAGCTTGTTGAGCGGTAGAGTTTATTTATACTTCCGAACTGATCCACTACCGGTTGGTATACCTATTATGCTTCTTATAAATGACCGAACATACAACAGATCAGTCTACCGGTTGCGTCGTCTTTATAAAGCCAAAGATGCTACCGATTAGTCTACCAATTGCACCTTCTTTATATCGGTTTGTTGAATTTTGCAGTCGTCTTTAAGGAAAACTGAGTAGTTTTAATTTTTGGTTTTCTTTATCCTGCACAAAATTAACTTAGTTAAGTTCTTAGATAATTAATTACTACTAATTAATTATCTAATTTATCTAAAAGTTTCTCCCTTTTTGATTATTTAATATAAATATTCAAAACCTTGTAATCGTTGACCACTTATATTAAGTTAATTTTCATTTGATTCTAACAGTTTTATCAAAGCCAATTTGATTAATTAAAAACGGTGATCTGGTTTCTTGCAATTTTTCCTTTTTTTTGATTGTTTTAACCTTAAAACTATCAAAACTAGAATTTTTAAAAGCAGATTTTTCATGAAGCATTCATGTTCAATAAGCATAATGATAAATAAAGTTATTAATGTAAACACGATGTTTCAACACAAAAGTACATGAATTAAAAGCATAATTGATAAGGCATAGATACAAGGGAAGAATTTCGTGTCTCCCTTTTTACATTTTTGAAACCGCTTGTGAGAGTTCTTCGTCTATCCATTTTGACATAAAGCCCTGATTTGGTTGACTAGCAATGGTTATTTTAGCACTTCTTTCAGGATTGCTGTCAACAGAGCTCCCACCACCTCTTCGTATTCTTTGGTTTGATCGAGCACTTCGTGGAATTTCAATTGGCGGTACTTCCGATTGAGGCCGAGGTTTCGCAATTTTACTTCGAATCAACGGTGCATCATCCTCCGATATTTCATCCTCCAACATTTCATTCTCCGCTACCTCAAATTTCTTAGACTTCTTTCGTTTAACCTCCTTAGACTTTTTTGCGGTAGTTACTTGCACGGCTTTATCACCTGCATTAATTTCCTTCTGAAGACGTCTTGCAACCTCTTCATCAGATTGTTTAGCAACTTTATATTTTGCATCTTCTTCTTCCTGAATGCAACAAGCAGCTTCTTCATGCTCCCTTAATTTCTCAAAATCGACAGCGCTTTGAGATTTAACCATCTCGAAAAGTTGTGAAGAGACAACTTCGACAGCCGAGAGTGTCTTGGTGACGATGGGCTTTATCTGTCCCAATTCCTGCTTCACTTTTGCCAATTCTTGATTGTGAGACCTTGACGAGGATGCTTGCTCTCTGTCCTTTAATACAACCATGCTACTATAGATGATTTCCATGGAGCTAGAATATTTTGAAGAATCTGCTTTATGTCTGGCCTTGGAATTTCTTCAGAAGTAGATGAAGTTGAGCCAAGAGCACAAGATTGAATAGGTAGTACATTGTGAGAACTGATTTGAAGAGAACGTTCCGTGCAAGCAAGTCTTTCAATACTATCATTCTTCGTCGTGTGATTATGATCAGAGGACTTACTCGATATAGATTTGCAGGAATTTCAATTTCCTTTTCGGTAAGTGATGGATTGGAGTTGGCAGTATCTTGCCCGTCCTCATTTTCTTCTTCTTCTTTAGAGGTTGACCCCAGCAAACCGGATTCAATTTCATCATCCGAAGTGTCTTTCTGTCTTTCGGTTATTCGTTCATATTCGTGTCTTCCCATTTCAAGATACTTCTCTTTAACGCACGGGCCTTTAACATCGTAACCATTAAATAGTTCTCTATCCTCGAAGGGAGTCTAGGTAGGCTTAGAAGTTTGAGCCTTTTCAACCAACGACTGCTCGTTTTCAACAGTTTGAAGTTCACCTTGAGGAGGAATAGGCCCCTCTTTAACCGGTATAGGCATTGGCAATTCTTCGATCGGTATGAGTACTTCTTCAAATTTCGAGATAGTTACCAGAAAATTCTCCATGACAACTTTTTGTAGTAGGATTACATTCTTACCTACTCTTGTTGTAGCCCCCTTTAGATTAAAATCTTCTTTGCGTTTTTCAATGATTGGAAACAATACATTCCTTCTAGCAACTGCCACAACAAGTCTACTCCTTAGCAAGGCTTCAGTCACTGATGAGGTTCTTGTCAAAGAGAAAATCACTTGTTCCAAGGACAAGAGTGTAGACCACTTATTCTCTTCTAGAATTTTAGGAAAGACTTCACTGAAGCTCGTTTCAAATCTTGTGTTTGCCCACACATAGAAAAGATATGTGGTTTCAATTTCTTTTTCGTCAACCTCCTTAAGGATAAGCTTAATAGTTTCCTCAGCATCTACATCATTTTTGTGAGGGGTCGAGATTTCATCATCTTCTATTGGCTTGACTGTGTTTGGAACAATTGTCCTGATCACCTTCACTTTTAATGTTGGAGTATCCACAATATCAGTTTGGATCTTCTCCTAATTCTCTTGATTCACATCGATTTGACCGATAGATGCCTTCTCTAACTGACCAGTTTCTAGCACGGTAGGCCAATTGATTTTGGGTAAGGAGGAATGATCAGTTTCGACAACATTATTTACCTGATCGGTTCAGTTATCTAGCCAGTTTCATCAAAAATATTTATCCGATCGGTTTTAGCCATCCGATCAGTTTCATCCATCCGATCAGTTTCATTAATAACCTGTTGTATAGTATCATGAACTACCGATTGAAACTCTAAAACTGCAGGCTCAATCATAGTATTAGGAAGTACCGAGGCTTCCTTCTGAGGATGAACAATAGTTGTGGCATCAAAAAGGGTAGGATTGGAATATTTACCTCGGGTTGAGGTTTCTATTGATCTGAAGATATCTCATTTGTCTCCTTCTGTTATATCTTGGCCATACTGGTAGCACTGGTGGTAGACTCGGCGGTAGTTCGAAGTCTTTTCAATGATTTTGATCGATCGTCTGGGATGGAGTGCTTAGAACCGCTATAGGTCTTTTCTCTAGCTGCTTATGCGTCAATCGGTTGTTGGCTAGGGGCTCCGGACATGGATCCTTTGGCCTTGCTTATTCGAACGAAATATCTCCCCGTGCTAATAGAGGTTAAAATTTTGTTGAGGGAAAGAATAGAACATGGACCGGTGGGGACGTTTAGATGATTTAGAATCCAACCAGTGTGCATTGCGTAGGTAAGACTTCTTTGGGAGTCACCATCTTGCATAGAGTATATAAGAGAACAAGTCTCCAGTTTATCATGTCGCCTCTCACAATGGCGCCCATCATGTCAAACATTGATCGAGTTAGGTTGTCAAAATTTCCGCCTTTCCCTTGTAGTGCTTTGGAAGTGATATCGCATAGGAAACATTATTCGTATTTAAGGAACTCCTTCTTTCCGTTAAATCGTACATGAATGTCGGTATCGGAAAATAGCATTTCTAGTCTTAATGTCGAGATGTGAGATAGTGATAGTGAACTCTACATCGTTAACTTTGGCCCTGATAGAACCGTCCACTAACCCCGTAGTGCGGAAGAACTCACGAACCGCTTCTGGATAATAGAATGTCGTCTCGTTTAGAAAGTTCCTCATGCCAGATTCCTCAATAGACTGGATTAATGTTTGCATCTCGACCGATCCTCCACAATAGATGCATTCGAAGTTGACCTGGACAGTATGATTAAACAAGGCATTATCTCTTCCCATTATGATGATTTTAGTTGAACAAAGAGAAGAAAGTTGTATGTACGATAATAAACGTGAGTGAGGTTGTAAAAATTGAAAGCGTGAGCAAAATGTTATCAAAGGTGGTTAATCCGGTTGAGTTTTGTTCTCTTAAATAGAAATATGACAACAGTCATATTCTTCTTTTTCAACGAATATATTTCCTTGCTCGTACTTCGTTTCTTGATTTGATTGATTGATGATCGGTGTAGTACAAGTTTGGGATATCCTCTGATTTTGTTTGATAATAAGTCAACATGGCATTAATTGAACTAATGATTTCTAAGGAGTAGATCAACATACAGTTTTGTCTTCTAATGATTTGGCTGTCTGGAACAATATGGCAAATAACTGCTCTTAAAATGCTTTATCAGACTTGTACCGAAATAGCAATTAAGGTTAAATTGAAAGGCATCTGATCCCAAGAAGATCTCTTCAGACTTGCATTAAAGTGGAAATAATACAATTTGGAAATGTGAAGACAATCCTCTACATTTACCGAAAGTGTTTTGTATAGCACTGAATAGGAAATTGTCGGTTGTGCTTTTCATAGACCTGTTTTAGCATATAACCGGTTGCGCTTCTGGAAATAGGACCAAAAATATTACCATTATATGGCTGCTACCGAGCATATAACCGATATGGAGATAAACTACCAGGTCCACATATAATAAAACTGATGTAAGGTTATTATCGGTTCCGATCCTTGGAGTAAAAGCTGATCATTCTACCGATTCCACATCACATATAAAACTGGAGATACTACCGATCAGACTACCGGTCATACTACCGGACAGTCTATCGGTTCCTCTTTAAAACATAGAATCGATAAGTCTACTGATCAGCTTGCTGAGCGGTAGAGCCGATTTCTACTACCGAATCGATCCACTACCGGTTGGTCTACCGATTCTGCTTCTTATGAATGACCGAACAAGCAGTCTACTAGTTGCGCTGTCTTTATAAAACCAAAGATGTTACCCATTAGTCTACCAGTTGCGCCTTCTTTATATCGGTTTACTAAATTTTGCAGCCGTCTTTAAGGAAAAACCGAGCAGTTTTAATTTTCGGTTTTCTTTATCCTTCACAAAATTAACTTAGTTAATTTCTTATATAATTAATTACTACTAATTAATTATATAATTTATCTAACATACTCTACTTCACAACTAGTAAGACCAATAATCTTCTACAATTTTGATACCCAAATGATTGTAGTACCTCCTAGAGTATAGATGTACCATATTGTGTTCTTCATACTATAAACATCACCACCATTGTCAGCATCAACATATCCTTCAAAACTCATATTAGACTTTCGAAAACACAAAATGAGACCCATATTTTTTTCTTAAGTATTATAGTATCCACTTTATTTCTTCCCAATGTTGTCTACCCCAGTTGCTCGTGAATCTGTTATGATAGGATCGACTTTATCGAAAGAGACGGGAGTCTGGCTATGGATGAAGGCTTATGAAAAACGGTTTAAAAGAAATCCTGTTAGGGATTTTATTCACTTTCTATTCTACGCAAACACTTATAAACACTTGAAACAAATTTAAGGCGGAATTGTTTACTTGGGTTTGAAGCTCAAGATGAAATATGAAAAGATGACAGAAATGAAGAACACAATAGTTTGTTTATGGATGTTCGGAGAAACTCTCCTACGTCACCCCTTCCTCCAACCACCGAAAAGATTCACTATAATATGATTCGAATCAAATACAGTTTACACACACTTAGCTCACTATTGAACATAACACTTTCTGTTCAATTACAAGATGAAGAATATCACTCAACTAAAGGTGTTTTTGATTCTAGCTCTCTCTTGATTCACACACAGTACAATCAGAAAGCAGCTTAACAGTATGAATATTCAAATGCTTAAATTCTCTGTAATTTCAGTAAGCAAGATGATTGAGAGATTGTCCGTTGTCCTTGAGATTTGTTAAATACTGAGCAGGACCCAACGGTCGAATCTTTTAGAATGATACGTGGCACTCTTCCATTGGAAAGTATCCAATGTACACAGCAGGTTCTGAGCACAAGGATCGTGGCCGTACAGCACTGGTAGTGCGCCGAATATTCAATCAGAGATGTACCGGCAAAACATGTAATATGGGGAAAATTCTCTTACGTGCCATTCGTTGGTTGGTTGCATATAACTGTTGTACTGATCTTCACTAGAAAGTGGAGCAGGAGTAGGGTACAACTATAGCACGTGGGTAGGCGGATGCTAGCTTCAAGAAAACTGCTTAAGTCTAGCATTAGACGTATTTCAGTTATACAGATTGTGAAAATCAGTCTAATGAAATCAAATATCCCCTTCTAATAATAGAGTCTATTAGACCGTCTGGTCCAATAGAATTAGACTTACGTCTAATTACAATCACTTCAGACTAATCTGAAGGAGTTAGACTCACGTCTAACTTTCAATTAATTAAACTACACGTCTTATTATCCAATAACCATTAGAATACTCGTCTAACTTCACTGAGTTAGACTACACGTCTAATTCTGGTTTTACCTCAGACTTGTCTAAAGGATTTAGACTTACGTCTAACTTTCACTAATTATACTACACGTCTAATTATCGAATAACCATTAGACTGCACGTCTAACTCTACTGAGTTAGACTGCACGTCTAATTCCGGTTCTACCTCAGACTTGTCTGAAGGAGTTAGACTTACGTCTAACTTTCACTAATTAGACTACACGTCTAATTATCCAATAACCATTAGACTGCACGTCTAACTCCACTGAGTTAGACTGCACGTCTAATTCCGGTTCTACCTCAGACTTGTCTAAAAGAGTTAGACTTACGTCTAACTTTCACAGTCCATTAGATTGCACGTCTAATTCCGCACATATTCGACTGCATGTCTAACTTCGCTGAGTTAGACTGCACGTCTAATTCCGAATATATTAGACTGTACGTCTAATTCCATATACATTAGACTATCCGTCTAATTGAAAATATATTAGACTGCACATCTAACTCCGCTGAGTTAGACTGCACGTCTAATGCCGAATATATTAGACTGTACATCTAATTCGATGCATTCATTAGACTGCACGTCTAACTCCGTTGAGTTAGACTGCACGTTTAATTCTATACATTCATTAGACTGCACGTCTAACTCCGCTGAGTTAGACTGCACGTCTAATTCTATGAATTTATTAGACTGCACGTCTAATTCTATGAATTTATTAGACTGCACGTCTAACTCCGTTGAGTTAGACTGCACGTCTAATTCTATGCATCTGATGCCAAAATCGGTCTAATGACTCTCATTAGAGCCAAGTCTTATGAAATATGATTTCAATACACCTACATCAAAACTCATAAGTCATTTCATAATCAAAATCTCAATGGTTAAATTATTTCAACACTTAGTCAAAATAATTTGACCCAACATGTTAACAACTTCCACTGCATGTGTTATGTCTTGTCATGTCCAAACCATACATAATACAAACAATGAAAGATGCATAAATAACGATGGCCATGTAATTTTTCTCATCCTCTATTGAAAGAAACTAATCATTAGATAGTCTAAAGTGACTAGCTAAGGAGGTAGTTATTAGTTTTACATCATACAAGTTGAATCTACTAAGAACTTTCTTCACATATACTTCTTGTGATGCTTGAGAACTTCTTTATCCTTCAAAATTCTCATCCTTATGATTAGTTTTGCAGCATCCAAATTCTTCATTGCAAACGTTTCACAAAACACTTTCATTAACTTGTTAATCTCATATAAGCTTGCTCCAACAATCAACATGTCATCAACGTAAATGAGCTGAATATTGTACGATTTATCAAACCTCTTGATATAGCAGCAATGATCAACTTCACGTCTCAAAAAATTGTTACTTTTTATGAAACTATCAAACTCCTTGTACCATTGTGTTAGACTTTAAATTATGACCGAGCCTTTTAAGTTCTTTAATTCAAGAAACGGGTTCTTGATTATCGGGACCGGTGGTGGAATTCAACACTCTAGCGCAGCGGACATAGAATTAGAGGAGAATTCGAGGTTAGGGAGAGAAGAGCCGAGGGGGAGGAGAGAAATACCACTAGTTTACACCTAGCGGTCCAAGAAGGGGAGGAGGGCCGAGAGATAACTTAAACACCAAGTTCCAAAATATCAATTCATAGCCCCAAAAAGTGGGATGGGCATCACCATTTAAAGAGGTTGGTTTGCCCAAGAGTATTCGGTTACAACAAACTTTCAAAATAACAGAATTCAGTTTAAGAGAAATAAGAGAGAAAGTAAACAAAACAGAATTATTCCTTAAAAAACATAAACTGCATATGGACACTTGGGCCGAGATTTTTTATGAGCAGTCCGTAACATAATTCCCCCTTCGAGGTTCGTCGCCCTCGACAAAAAGAATGTGGGCTGGTCAGCCTCTAATATGCATCCTCAACTTCAAAACTATTGCTTCGGTCGGGCTTCGGCACATTCAGCAAAGGTCGCAGCATAAGACCGTATTTTCACAAAAAACTTTCGGTAGAATCGCTTCAGTAGTGGAACTGGTCGGGTCCTTGCGGTCTTTTGCGCTGCTGGATCGCTTGCCACTCCGCCCCTGTCTAGAATTTCTGTGCACCCAAGGTCGAGTTTTTCAATGTTTAGAGCTGGCCTTGGTTGCTGCAATGTCCCCTTCGGCTGATGCAAAAATAGTTTCTTCCAACTTCGATTAAACTCCATACTTGGCTCAAAAATCCAGGCCAAGTCTTTTTCCCGAACCAGTATAACAGCAGCATCGAATGAGCCATAGCTTCTAATTAGATCATTAGGAATATCTTCCAAAGTTATTGCAGCTAGTGAAACAGTTTGGCCTTCGGGCTTACTCTTTACTTGCGTTTTGGCAGCAACAATATATTCATCTAAGCTCTTTTCCAACTGGTTTCCATGCATCAAACTGGCCTGCGACCGAGGAATCCCTTTTAGGACCGTGGTTCTGTCTTGCTTATCATAGGATAGGGTCAGCTTTTCAAAGTCCCAAGAAGACGGGCCTAGAGTGATCAACCATTCAATTCCCAACACAATATCATATCCGTCCATGGAAATTACCTTCATTTCCGTTTGGTATTCATTTCCTTCCATCGACCACTTCAAGTCCTTGCAAACACTAGAACATAAAACATTAGATCCATCAACCACTCTAACCGATTGTACCTGGGTCGCTATGCTTTTGTGGTCTATTTTCTCCAAAATCCTTCTATTGATAAAATTGTGGGTGCTGCCTGTATCGATCAAGATCACCACCGGCAGGTTCCCAACTTTGCCAAGAATCTAGAGCGTTTGGAAGGCTTTAGACCCGGTCAAGGCATGTAAGGATATGGCTGGTTCATCCCTTGAGCCGAGCAATGAAGGTAGATCATCCAAAACAGGTTCTTGGACAGGTTCTTGATCTTCTTGATTGGCCGAGACCATGAATAACTTTGATTTACACCTATGGTTTGGTTGCCATTTTTCATTGCAAGAATAGCATAGGCCCTTCTTTCGCTTTTCATCCATTGAGGCTGAGTCTAATTGCTTAACATGGCCCTGGTTTGAATTTGAAGAGGACCCATATGATGAATTCTTGAAGTCAGTATTGGTGCTCGGCCCGGCTGTGTTGGTATTGGATGGCGTGGGCAGCAACGATGCTTCAGCGCTGTACAAGTTACCACTGCTCATTAAGGACCGATATGTTGCTTCTTGGACTTTAGCCATGGCCATGGCTTCATTTAAAGAATCTGGGAATCGCAGCCTGATGCAGTTTGCAATTTCTTCCCTTAGACCGGACAAGTAACAATCAATGACGTAGTCCCTTGGCATATGTAACAACTTTTGAGAGATCGACATGTACCGGAGGTTATATTCTTGAACCGACCCAACCTGTTTTAAATTCATTAGATGTCTCATTGGTGTATCATGTATAGATGGCCCGAATTGAGTCATAAGGTCTCTTTTGAACACATCCCAAGATAAGGCTTCCATATGATTTCGGTTTTGAAGATATGACCCGAACCACATTCTTGCTTCGCCTGAAAAATGAATGGGGGCGATTTCTAATTTAGTGGCATCCTTAGTTTTGTGCACTCTGAAAAATTGCTCGGCAGAAATTAGACAGCCCTCGACATTCGACCCATCAAACCGAGGAAAATCGACCTTGGTTAGCCGAGTAGGAGAAGCATAGTGTTGGTCGCGGTTCTGGCCAGGGTGCGGGGGCCTAAATGGTGAAGGACCGTGGCATGAATTATCATCATAGGGTCTGTGGCGGGGTTCTTGCACGTTTCCAGATGCCCCGCTCTCAAAGGCCGCCATTCTTTCTTCAGCCGCATCAAATCTACGGTCTATGGCAGCTTGCATTGCTGCTGTTTGTTGGGACAGGTTTTCAATCAGGGCCTTGAGCGCATCCATTTCCGATTACTGGCGAGTTTCTACCATGTTGAGAATCGGCCAACTCTGATACCGAGATGTTAGACTTTAAATTATGACCGAGCCTTTTAACTTCTTTAATTCAAGAAACGGTTTCTTGATTATCGGGACCGATGGTGGAATTCAACACTCTAGCGCAGCGGACATAGAATTAGAGGAGAATTCGAGGTTAGGGAGAGAAGAGCCGAGGGGGAGGAGAGAAATACCACTAGTTTACACCTAGCGGTCCAAGAAGGGGAGGAGGGCCGAGAGATAACTTAAACACCAAGTTCCAAAATATCAATTCATAGCCCCAAAAAGTGGAGTGGGCATCACCATTTAGAGAGGTTGGTTTGCCCAAGAGTATTCGGTTACAACAAACTTTCAAAATAACAGAATTCAGTTTAATAGAAATAAGAGAGAAAGTAAATAAAACAGAATTATTCCTTAAAAAACATAAACTGGCCCATATGGACACTTGGGCCGAGATTTTTTATGAGCAGCCCGTAACACATTGCCTTGGAGCCTATTTAAATCCATACAGACTATTCTAAAGCTTACACACAAGATCATTTTTTCCTTTGATTTCAAAGTCTTGTGGTTTTCGCATGTAAATCTTTTCATCGAAAGCACCATGAAGAAAAACAGTTTTAATATCCATTTGTTGAATATTAAGGTCTTCTTTCACAACCAAACTAAAAATAGTTTTGATTATCATCAATTTCACTATCGGAGAGAAGATCTCATTCTCATCATTACCTTCCTTTTGTTGAAATTCTTTCACAACAAACGTTGCCTTGTACCTCATGGTTTTGTCATGTTCTTCTTTAATCCTGAAGATCAATTTGTTGTGAAGTGCTTTCTTTCTCTTTGGTAGCTTAGTGAGCTCTCAAGTCTGATTCAACATCAAAGAGTCCATCTCATATTTCATTGCAGACTCCCACTTAACTGATTCATCTAATTGTATTACTTCCTCGTAGCATTCAGGTTCGCCTCTATTTGTCAACAAGATATAGTTCAAAGATGAGGACCACCTCTCGACTGGTTTTCAATTTCTTGACGATCTTTTAACTATATAACCAATGTTTGCTAATTTGCATATGAGGCCATGTTCTCAAAGATTTTATCTTCAACAACACATTGGTCTTCTTCGATAGTCGGTATATATTCTACAGAAAAATCTCCCAAATCGACAATATCAGTCTCTTCCAATTTGAAATCACCATCTAATGTCTTCCCAACACAATCTTTGTAGATAACCTGTTCATTTAATATAACATTCCCACTACAAATGATCATTCAATATTTTATTATCTTATAAATGATAACCAAACTCGGTATCACCATAACCAATAATATTTTTTATTAAACTTTGGATTAAGCTTGCTCCTATCACATTCATTAATATGAAATATGATAAAAACTAAACACTTTAAAATGAGAAAAGTTTACCTTTTTTATTGTTATAGGCTTCTTCATGAATTTTGAATTAAGAAGAATAGAGTGTCCTCTGTTTATCAAGTAGGCAATAGTATTAATAGCTTCTTCCCAGAAGGTTTTAGGCAGCTCTGCATTCAAATTCATACTTCTAGCACATTCGTTCAATGTTCGATTCATCCATTCATCTACTCCATTATCTTGAGGCATTCATGGAACAGTCTTCACCATATAGATCATATTTACATCACAATATTCACTTAAATCTGAACTAGTGTATTCACCTCCGTTGTTGCATCTCAAGCATTTAACCTTCTGATTTGTTTCATTCTCAACCAAAGACTTTCACTTTTTGAAAACCACAAATACATCACATTTGTTCTTCATAAAATATACCCATATTTTTCTTGTCACATCATATATAAAAGTCACATAGTAGTATGATTCGCCAATAAAAGAAAAAGGTGTAGGTCCCCACACATTAGTGTATACCAACTCTAGGCTTTCTTTCTTGAGCTCCTTCCCAATCTTTAAGAAACTCACTTATTTCTGTTTTCCAATAATGCAGATTTTACATAACTAATGTTCAAAAGACTTTAGGTCTGGAATCTCTCCATTATTCAAAAGAATTTTCATCCCATTTTCACTCATATTTTCCAACATGCAATGTACCAATTCACTATTCTTTGAGGAAATTTGACGAAATGACAGTAATAATTAGAGTTTTATTGGAAAATGACCAAGACATGATAAAGTTTGCAAATAAGAATTTTTCAGTCGGTCTAAAGACGAAAATACCCCTCCGCGTCACGCGACGCATCATCGCGTGACGCGAAGGGATGACCTCATAATGTTTGTAAAATTGACCTAGCATGACCCGATAATAATGTTTACAAAAATGACCTCGCATCACGCGAATTGGTGTGTCACGTCACACGAAGGGGAGCATCGCGTCACATGATATTATTTTTGCAAACATTATCGCGTCATACGAGGTCATTTTTGCAAACATTATCAGGCCATCCCTTCACGTCATGCGAAGGGGTATTTTTTTGTCCGAAATGATCATTTTTACAAACTTTATCAGGCCTGAGTTATTTTCCAAAATGATATCATTATTAGGGTCATTTCATCAAATTTAGCATTTTTTAAGAGGTAGGTTTTCAAAGAGTTCACCATTAACAACCAATGGATTTCTTGAATTTCTTGAGAATATGGAGAAAGTCGTTTCAAGTTTAGCCAAAAGTTGTTGATAGTTCCTATGAACGTTTACAAGCTATTTGTTACAACTTTCTATAAATACAAATCACGATTCAACTTTCTTTTCCGTGTTTCTTGAGTTTTGCTATTTTATTTTTAGTGTCTTTGTTTAATGTGATGATGTAGACACATTCCAAATCCAATTTAAAATCTAACTGTCTAATTAAAATCTTATAATTCATTTTAAATCAAAATAACAAAAATTCAAACTTAATTATATGACCTATATAATTGATCACTTACAGACATGTAACTCCCGGGAATCCTGAAGCAGCGCGTGTCGCGGGCTCGGAGTGGCTCAATGTTCTAAGGTTTCAACCTTGGTTTTAAATCCAAACATCGTTTCAAAATAAAATATTATTTAAAAAAAAATTGATAACACCTGGTAGATTTTAAAATTAATCATATAAAAATAATTATTTTTATTCAAATTTTAATAATCTAGATATTTGCGGTATTCAAATGACGATTTGATTTTATAAAATCTAGTTTAAATTAATTAAACATAATTAATTTAAGATTAATTATTTATTTGAAGATAGAGTCGTCAATCGATTTTAGAAAATGTATTTTACACAAGAGTTCTATTTTGGTTCAAAATATGGTGATACTCGAGAAAGGGATTCCGCGCTTCATCCTCTATACCTGTTTTAAAAACGGTCTCTACTTATAAATTTGACTTTTGAAAACGGTAGTATAACGTTTGAGTTTTAACCGATTATTCTTCCGTTCCTCGTCATGTTTCTATGTTTTAACATTATTTGAAATATTGAAACAACAATATTTAAATTTTGGTACCTGTTGTTGATGATCACTATAGAGGGATATACTTGAAAAACACCAATCATTTTAAGGGTGTTAGGGTTTAAAAATGAATACTAAACGATTCTTAGGGGAAATATTTGTTGGGGGATATATCCCGAAAATATTTTGAAATCATTTTCCAATAACTTGGGATTTTTAGAAAATGAATTGGAGTCCCAAAATTACAAAAATAATTTTGGATTTTGAAAAGTGGAACCAAATAGGCTTTAGGACTAGAATCCTAGGCCTTGGGTCGAGGCTCGGGATCTTCCATCTGAGTATTGGAGTCCCTCTATCGCAATTTTAAGGACACTCGGTCCTTGGATGAGATCCTCAATCGAGGTGTACAAACACCACAGTCTTGGGCTAGCTCTAGGCTAAGTCCTTAGGTCTCGGGAACTCTCAGTCCTAGGGTTCAGAAGTTTTAGTCACAAAGTTAGATCTCTTGGTCCTGTATTTGGGATTTTTAGTCTCAATGTTAGACCTCTCGGACCTAAGCTTTGGAAGTAGATTGCAATGACTTATGTTCAGCGAAAAAGACCTCGATGGGTGAAATTGTTAGAATAAGTTAACTAAGAAAAGAAGAATAACTTAATTAATTAAGGAAAAATATGTAAATTGATTAAAATGAACTTAAGTGAATAAGAACTAGTTTAATCAATACACCATGATTTTAATCATGTGTTCATATAAAGCTGTAAGGATGCATTTGTGAATAAAATTAAGTTGTGTACTTGTCATTGCACAGGAACAACTAATGAGACGACTGTTTGACAAGAATACGTCTATCTCCATCAGAAGAGCTAAAGCTCTAGCAGACGTCTAGACATCAACAGATGCTCTGGTCTGAAGAAGCGCTAGCAAACGTCTAGGCTTCAATATATGCTCTAGTCTGAAGAAGCACTAGCAAACGTTTAGGCTCTAGAAGCAGACTGAAGCGCTAGCAGACGTCTAGACTTCAGCAAAAGATAGTTCATCACCTGATAAACGACATACTGCCACATCATCACGCACAATAATCAACAGAATAATACCACATTTAATGTTAGGATCGGGATTGCCAATGGATACTAAGTTCTCGCTAAGGTGAACGCTTACACACATGCCAGTTAATAATAACCCTGTTAGATGTTAATATCGGTGTCTATACTTTGCAAGTTCTCACAAACTTTTGAACTGAGTTCAAGTGCAGAAGTGTTTGTTTCAACTTGAAGCAACACATAATCGGTTTAAACAACTACAAAGGAAAAGGAACACAACACAAAATTTTATGGATGTTTGGAGATAAACCCCTACGTCACCCCTTCTTCTCAAACCTTTGAGAAACATATTCACTAAAATATTCATATCGTTTACAATGCTTATGTCGTACACCCGAGACATAGTAACTTCTTGTTTTTGATCTCTTAATAGGGTCACTCTATTGAACAGAAACAGATTCTATCAACTTACAATACTTACCACTCACCCATAATAGATGAAATTATAATACACTTGAGTTTCTAACACACATATAAATGAACGTGAGCAAGGTTGTAAAATTTTAAAGCTTGAGCAAATGGTTATCACGGGTTTTCAAGATTATGCGAAAGGTGGTTGATTCGTGTGATCTTTGTTCTCTTAATTAGAAATATGATAATGTTCATATTCTTCTTCTTCAACGAATATATTTCCTTGATAGTACTTCGTTTCTTGAATTTGATTGGTTGAGGATCGATATAGTATATCTTTGGGATATCCTCTGATTTTGTTTGATGATAAGTCAACATGGCATTAATTGGATTAATGATTTCAAAGGAGCAATCAACATGCAGTTTTTTCTTCTAATAATTTGGATGTCTGGAATAATGTGAAAGACAATTGCTCCAAGTGGACTATATCGGACTTATACCGAAATTGGTAGTCTGAGTTAATTTGGCAGACTTTTGCTCCCAAGAAGGTTTCATCAGACATGTATTAAAATGGCAATAATATAGTCTGGACATGTGAAGACTACCCTATTTAATTACCAAAATTGTTTTGCATAACACTGAATAGGAAATTGTCAGTTGCGCTTCATATAAAATTGTTTTAGCATATAACCGGTTCTACTTCATGGAGTAAAAGACGGTCATTCTACCGATTGCGCTTCATGTATAAGAAATCGAAGATACTACCGGTCAGACTACCGGACATACTACCGGTTGCGCTTTATAACATATAACCGATAAGTCTACCGATCAGTTTGCTGAGCAGTATAGCCAATTTCTACTACCAAACTGATCCACTACCGGATGGTCTACCAGTTCTGCTTCTTATGAATGACCGAACAGTCAACCGATTATACTACTAATTGCTCCGTCTTTATAAAGCTGAAGAGATAATACCGGTTGCACTTCTTTAAGTAAATAACTGAGCAGATAACCGATCATAATATCGATTGCCCCTATTTTATTAAACCTGAAGAGATAATACCGGTTGTGCTTCTTTATATCGATTAGCCGAATTTTGCAGTTGTCTTTAGGGATAAACCGAGCAGCTTTATTTTCCGGTTTTCTTTATCCTACACAAAATTAACTTGGTTAAGTGTTTTAGATAATTAATTACTACTAATTAGTTATCTAATTTATCTAACAATTTCTCCCTTTTTGTTTATTAAATATAAATATTCAAAACCTTATAATCGTTGGCCACTTATATTAAGTTAATTTTGATCCATAACAACTTCTTCCTCTTTGATAGTTTAGAATAAATTATCAAAGACAGTTTGCTCTATTGAAAGCAAAGATATGATTTCTTGCAATTTCACCCTTTTTGATTGTTTTAACTTTAAAACTATCAAAACTAAGCATTTTAAAAGCATATTTATCATGAGGCATTCATGTTTAATAAGCATAATGATAAATAGAGTTAGTAAAGTAAACCAGATGTTTCCATCCAAAAGTACATAAAGTAAAATCATAATAGATAAGGGATAGATAGGAGGGAAGGATTTAGTGTCTCCCTCTTTTAAGTTTTGAAATCGGTTGTGAGAAGCCTTTTTCTATCCATTTTGACACGATGCCTTGATTTGGTTGACCTACAATATTAGTTTCATCATTGTTGTCAACGGAGCTCCCACCACCTCTTAGTATTCTTCGGTTTGACCAAGCAATACGTAGAACTTCTGGTGGAGGTACTTTGGGTTGAGGCTTTGCAGTTTTACGTCTTCGTATCAACGGTATTTCATCATCATCCGATATTACATCATCTTCCGGCATTTTATTCTCTGGTATTTTATTCTCTGCTGCTTCTGATTTCTTGGACTTCTTCCGTTTAACCGCCTTAGACTTTTTAGTAGTAGGTGCTGGCACACAAGTATCATTTGAATTAAGTTCCTCCTTAAGACGGCGTGCAGCCTCTTCATCAGCTTTTTTAGAGGCCATAACTTTAGCGTCATCTTCTTCTTGAATACAACGACCAGTTTCTTCATGCTCCCTTAGCTTCTTTATTATTGGCAACACTTTGAGATTTAACCAATTCGTAAAGTTGTGAAGAGATGATTTTGACAGTCGAGAGTGTCTTACAGACTATGGTCTTTATCTGTCCTACTTCCTGCCATACCCTTTCTAATTTCTGATCGTGAGATCTTGACGAGGATGCTCGCTCTCTGTCTGATTCATCCAATCGGGTTATGATGGATGCTTGCCATGGAACTAGGATGTTTCCGAGCATCTGCTCAGTGTTCAACCTTGGGATATCTTAATAAACACAGTGAGAACTGATTTGAAGAGACCGTTCCGTGCATGCCAATCTTTCAACACTATTATTATTCGTTGTGTTATTATGACCAAAGGACTTACCCGATATTTGGCAAGATTTTCAGTTTCTTTTCCAGTAAGTAGTGGGTTGGAGTTGGCGGTATCTTGCCCATCCTCATTTTCTTCTTCATTAGAAGTTGACCCCAGCAAGTCAGATTCTATTTTATCCTTCAAATTAATTCTAAGTCTTTCGGCTATTTCTTCATACTTCTGTTTTCTCAATCCATGGTAATTTTCTTTAGCGCACGGTCCTTGAACATCATAGCCATCAAATAATTCTCGTTCCTCAGAGGGTGTCCAAGTAGGCTTAGACGTTTGACACTTTTCAATTAATGACTTCTCGATTTCGACTTTTTGAGATTCACCTTGAGGAGGTAGAGGCCCCTCTTCAACTAGTACAGGCGTTGGTACTTCTTCAACCATTATGGGCACTTCTTCATATTTCGAGATAGTTAGCTGAAGATCTTCCATGGCAGCTTTTAGTAGAAGAATTTCATTCTTATCTGCTCTTGTTGTAGCCCCTTTTCGATTAAAATATTCTTAGCGTTTTTTAATGATCGGGAGAACACCTTCCATTTAAAAGCTGCCTCAACAACTTTGCTTCTTAACAAGGCCTTAATTATTAATGAGGTGTTTGTCAAAGAAAATATCACTTATTCCAAGGACAAGAGGGCAGACCAATTCTTCTCTACTGGAACCTCAAGAAAAACATCATTGAAACTCGTTTCTAGCCTTGTGTTTGACCACGCATAGAAAAGATCTATGGTTTTACTTACTTTTTCATCAACCTCCTTGAGGATAAGCTTAACAGTTTCCTCATCATCTACATCATCTTTGTGAGGGACCGAGATTTCATTATCTTCTATTTACTTGACGGTGTTCGGAACAACTGTCCTGATCACCGTACTTTCAATGTTGGAGTGTCCACAATATCGGTTAGGATCTTCGCCTGATTCTCTTGATTCACATTGGTTTTACCGGTAGATTCTTTCTCTAGCTGGCCGGTTTCTGACACGATTGGCCAATTGGTTTTAGGTGGAGATGACCGACCAATTTTATCAACATTTTCCTGATCTACTTCAGTTATCTGACTAGTTTTATCAACAATATTTGTCCGATCGGTTTCAGCCATCTGATCAGTATCATCAACTTATTGTATAACATCGAATACTATCGATTGAACTTCTAAGACCACAAGCTCAATCGGAGTATTAGGAAGTTCAGAGGCTTTCTTCTGAGAGTAAACAACAGTTGTGGCATCAAAAAGAGGTGGAGTTGGAATATTTATCTCATGTTGAAAATCCTGTTGATCTGAAGAGATCTCATCAATCTCCTTCTATTTTGGGACTAGCAGCGTTGGCAGTAGACTCGGCAGTAGTCCGAAGTCTTTTCAAGGATTCCGACCGATTTTCTTGGTTAGGAAGCTTAGAACCAGTATCGGTCTTTTCTCAAGCGACTTCTGTGCCATTCGGTTGTTTGATAAGTCCTCCGGACATGAATCATTTAGCCTTGCTTATTCGAATGAAATATCTCCCTATGCTAGTAGAGGTTAAGATTCTAGTGTGGGGAAGAGGAGTAGTTAGACCGGTGGGGACATTTAGATGATTTAGAATCCAGCCGATCTGCATTGCATATCAGAGGCTTCTGATGGACTGAGGAATTACCATATCGCATAGAGTTTATCCTGTCACCTCTCACAATGACGCCCATCATGTCGAACTTGGATTGAGTTAGGATGTCGAAATTTCCCCCTTTCCCTTGAAGTGCTATAGAAGTAATATCGCAAAGGATATGGTATTCGCATTTCAGGGACTTCTTCTTCCCGTTAAACTGTATAGGCATGTTGGTATCAGAAAATAGCATTTGAAGTTTGGATGTCGAGGTGTGAGAAAGTTCTTTAGAGAAATCCCAGCTCTTTATTGAAAGTTTAAGAACTTCAGCAAAAATGCTTTCGGTGATAGTGAACTCTACATCGTTAACTTTGGCCTTGATAGAACCGTCCACTAACCTCGCCGTGTTAAAGAACTCACAAACCGCTTTTGGATAATAGAAAGCCGGTCCGTCCAGAAAGTTTCTTAAGCCAGATTCCTCAATAAACTGGATCAATGCCTACATCTCTACCAATCCTGCACGATAGATGCATTCGAAGTTCACCTGAACAATGTGATTAAACAAGGCATTATCTCTTCACATTTTTTCAGTTGAACAAAGAATACGAATGAATATGATTTATAGAGAGAAGTTAGAGCAAGAGATAGATTCTAGGGTTTTATTTTTTGGCGAATGTGAAATTCCTGAAATCCGGCATGGCTTCCATTCATATGATATATTATGCCGGTTGAGTGATTTGTTTTTAAAACAAGTAATGAACCGTCACTTTTTAACGTGTGACCCCACGCCCTCCCTAAAATCGGAAAAAATGGCACCTCTTTTGAAAATTAAATAACCGTTTAGACCATAATTAACATTCTTAAGAGAACATAAATTAACTACATCTTAATAAATAACCGTTTCAAGCATGCCGATTCAAAAACATTTAATGGTTTAAACTTTAATTAATATTTCCCTCAAAAACATGTATTAAATGCAACTTAGTAAATAACTTCATTAATAGTATGCTGATTCAAAATAGTATAACCGGTTTTAGCAGCAAAACAACCGATTTACATTTACGTAGGCTAAAATAACATAAGAACTTGAGCATCTTAGATTCCATCTCTTCTAGCTTCTACTGCTTCTATCCTATGAATCCAACTTTCGACCTTTTGTTTGGTCAAAATATTGGATGATCTCACGTATTTTCCTGGTCTGAGATTAATATTGAGGGAAAGGAGGATGGTACTTATTTGAGTGATATATCCGATCATTGTCCTTGGTGAAGAAATCATTTTCTTTAGATTTTTGAAGATGACGTGAGACCAGTTGATTGGAATTCCATTGACTATGGAGATCATCATCTCGAATATTTTCATTGTGTTGAAGTGAGTAGATTCCTTTGTCAGGATGGATCTACCAACTATGTCACTAAGAATTTAAATATGAGGACATAGTCTGGATTTGACTCCATGAGTTTCTACCGGAATTAGAGAGTTCGAGAAGAAGAAGTACATCTCTTGGATGACGTTATTCGGGGAAGGAAGGAATTTAGAGAATCCTTCTGTGGGAAGATCAAAGAGTAGATAGAAGTCTTCCTCTTCAACCATGAGAGATTCTCCTCTCACTTTTGATAAGATAGAATCGTCAACCACTCAAGCATTTGTGAAGAACTCAACGACTTCTTCTTCAAAGATCCTTTGGGATCCTTCAAGAAATTTCCGTAGCCTAGTACTTTCCAAAGGTAGGAACACTATTTCGAGAGTTTCACAATCTTCAAGGGATAGAACTGAATCAAAATCGCCAATAAGAGAGGTGCGAGCAGATGCTAGATTCATGTTTGAAGGATAGGGATTGAAAAAAAAGATTTCTAGACATTATAGAGATCTGAGAGAAACTTGTTGTGAGTTGTTCTTAGATTGATCATTCTTAAATAGGCATAAGAAACCAATTGAGGGTCATCTGAGAGTCTTTTGGGCGAAGAAATCTAGCCGTTATGATGGTCATTAAGAGACATGTCTTTTCATGTTACCCAAGGAATCACTTTTTGAGCTTTGAACAAGAATTAATAGTAAAAGGTAACTTTTCAGAGAATATTGCTGAAAAGGTTCAAAAGAGTAACTGGCCAGTTTCTTTTCAAAGTGACCGGTCAATTATCTGGGAGAAAAGACGAACCGATCGGTTTTATGAGAAGCGACTACTTCTCCCTAAAAGTATGACCGATTTTTATGAAAACAGTGTAATAATGACATAGATGAAAAGATAAGTTCTTACTTAATTAATAATTCTAAATGAACCGCATTTTCATTAATACTAATGGAAGCAAAAATTAAATAGAAATATTGCACAGTCTGTTCATGAAGGAAATTAAATGGTTTGCTTTCCAAATGAAGATATTTGATAGATTTGGATCATAACACTACTGGCTTGGGGATCCGAGATTCATTTCTTTTCTGATTCTTGCTCTTTCCACCCTTTCGATATATACTTGCAATCTTTCCTTTGTGAGAAGTTAGGATGGGTGAAGTATAGCTCCAGGACCGAGATAGAGGTCGATGTCTAAGAAGAGACCACATCGCTGGGGTGTATAACCGGTCATCGTCTTATCTTAAGAGATTATTTTCTTCATATTGTCAAAGATCATATTCAACCAGTTTATGGGAATATCTTTTATGATAGAAAACATTATCTCAAAGGTCCTTTTGGAATAGAGATTGGTTGATTCCTTGGAGAGAATGTTTTTGCTAACAATCTCACTAAGGATCTGAAATTAAGTTTGTAAGAGCGATTTAACTCCATGAGTTTCGATTGGATTTAGAGAATGAGAGAAGTGGGGAAGCATCTTATTGATCACTTCACTTGAGAATGAGAAGTTAGATAAACCTTCAATCGGAAGCTCACAGCTTCGTGCAGAGTCTTTCTAATTGAAGATGAATTATATTCCTTGAACCGTAGCTAGGATAATGTCCACACAGATCACCTTGACTTTCTTGAAGAATTCAAGGATTACCTCGTTATTTATAGAATAACGATCCTTAAGAAAGGGTCTTAGACTAGTTTCTTCAAGAGACTTAAACATAGAGGATACCGCTTCATCTCCACAATATAGGACTGATTCAAAATCTACGAGAATAGTGTTATTGGAAAGGGCTATATTCATCTATTGAAAATAATCTTTTGTTGAGAGATGATTATTTTGAAGATTTTTAGATGTGAGTTGTTCGGTATTGTGAGAGCGTCATTAAATAGAAGGAGTTTCAACTTAGAATGCATCCTAGGTACTAATGGATAAGAAGTGATTTCATCCTAGATTTCAATGGATAAAAGAATGTAGCCGTTAGACAAGTCATTTTTAATTGAGATATCAGTGTTTCCAATTTGAATGGTGATAGGCATAGGTCTTCACGTTGTTTGATGAATGTCTGTTTTATTTTTCACAAGGAATATATTCACAAATACTGATACACACTAGTCAGTTGTCCCATTTTGAATGGAAAATGTGACTATCGAAATTTTCATGTAAATAACGGGTCAGTTGTCTGTAAATTCGGTATTAATGAGATCGATTATTTGATCTTGAAGAAAAACCGCTTACACTCGGAATTGGAGATTTTACCGGGCGATAGTTGTTCAGTCAGAAATAACCGATCGGTTCACCGTTTTACTTAAGTAGTTCGGTTTTGTTTATAATTGTTTCAGTAAAATGTTTTTACCGATTTCAAAAAGGAGGGAGTTGTTCGATTTTATTTGTTTGAGACTTTTTCCTTCTAAATTTATGCACATGAGGGTTGTTGGGTCAAATTATTTTGACTAATGTTATTTGAATGATATGTTAGTAAAAATTGGATTAAGAATGAAGTTAAGCCGTCTAATTGTTTGTGTGCAGGTGCATCAAAAATATGCTAAGTTAAGACTTGCCTTGAAACAGGCAAATTAGACGTGTTGTTTGTTAAATGTGTAGTCTAACAGATACGTAGTTAGACGTGCAGTCTAACAGACACGTAGTTAGACGTGCAGTCTAACATACACGTAGTTAGACGCGCAGTCTAACAGACACGTAGTTAGACGTGCAATCTAACAGACACGTAGTTGGACGTGCACTCTAACAGGCACGTAGTTAGACGTTAACTCTAACAGACACGTAGTTAAACATGCAGTCTAACAAACACGTAGTTAGACGTGCAGTCTAATAAACACGTAATTAGATGTGCAGTCTAACAAACACGTAGTTAGACGTGCTGTCTAACTCCATTAAACTTGGTGGTCTAATGGATCTCTCTATTAGACGTGGGCGTCTAACTTCCTTAGACTTAGCAGTCTAATGGAGCACGTCTAATGCCTCGCTTCAGCAGTTGCTTGAAGTTAGCATCCATCTACCCACTATCAACTAGTTGTACGCTACTCCTGCTCCACTAATCCGTGCAGTTCAGTACGCCAACCATTTATACCCAATGAATGAATGCCACGTGCGCAAATATTCCTCCACTACTTGTTCAGATAGGACAGTTCCAAAAGAATATTCGGCGCACTACCAGTTCGGTACGGCCACGATCCTTGTGCACAGAGCTTGTTGTACTCTTATACTATAGAGGATTTTCAATAGGCGCTTGCCACGTGTCCATCTAGAAGATTCGACCATTGGTGTCTATCTTCTATTTATAGATCCTTAAGGACAACGGTCGAAATATAGATACCGTAACTAGAGAGAGTAACAAGTTTTTACAAGCGTATCGGACTTACTAAGCCTTACCTGCTATCAATCTCATAGTATTGCACTTTCTGATTTGTACATCTTCAAGTTCAAGAGAGATCAAAATCTATTTAGCTGAGTGAAATTCTTAAACATATTGTAAGTTGAACAGAGTCTGTTCTGTTCAACAGTTAGCAAGCCAGTAAACTGTATTTGATTCAAAGAAGTATAGTGAATCCTTCTGGTGGTTGGCAAAAGGGTTGACGTAGGAGAGTTTGCTCTGAACAACCATAAACAAACTGCTATGCCATTTAAATTTTGTCTTCTCTTCTCTCATTGGTTCTTAGCTTCAAACTTGAGCAAACGTTTCCACACTTCAATTACTTCAAGAGTTTGCAAGGGTTTGTGAAGAATAGAAAGTGATATTAATCCTTAACAGAATTTCTATCAAACCATTTTCAATAAGTTGTCATCAATAGTTAGACCCCCGTCTCTATTAATTATATCGATCTTATCAATTGGTATCAGAGCCCTGTGTCTATTCTCAAGCATCAAGAACATAAAGAATGTCTATCATATCCAAAGATGTTAGTGCTACCGCAATCCTTACGTTCTCAAAAGAAAACTATATTGTGTGGATGAAGAGAGTCCGCGCTCACCTTTCCTTTCTTCATGATGACATGTGGAGTGTTTCACAGACGGTCCCATCAAGATCGAGAAGGAGAAATCCGAATGGACCAGCGAAGATAAGAGGAGGAACAACCTCAACAGCATGGTATTTGACATTATGTACAGATCTCTTGATGACAATATGTTCAACTACATCATCGAGTGTGAAACTCTCAAGGAGATCTGAGACAGACTCACTCAACTATGTGAAGGAAATGAGCAAACCAAAGGGAACAAAATCATGGTTGCCACTGAGCAGTTCGCCATCTTTAAAATGCGTCCTGGAGAAACAATGATTGAGTTTGACGCAATATTCAGTAAGGTTATTTCCAACCTATCCACTCTTGGAAAGTCCTACAACAACAAGGAGATTTCTATTAAGGTCATGCGAGCTTTACCAAGGGAGTGAGACATAAACACGATGGCAATGATGAAATCCAAAGACCTCAACAAGATCAGGCTCTTCGATTTGTTTGCTAATCTCAAGGCCTATGAGTTCGAGCTGAGTAAAAGGATTAGAGAAGATCAACCCTCATTCACCATCATTACCAAAGCCTTGGTGACTGCAAAATGGCCACATGTTGCCCCTGATGTGAAGACAGTTGCTCAGCAGCAATGCTATGTCTCTCTTCGTGAAGAAGGTTGGCAACTTCATGAAGAAGAGCAATTCTAACTCAAGCTCTTCAAATACAAATGACAATAAGAAATCTAAAGCTAATGTTAAGTGTTTGAACTGTTGTATTTTAGGTCATTACCAATCAGAATGTTGGAAGCCAAGCGTGATGAGAAGAAGAAGGACAAAGAAAAGGATTTAAAGGCTCTCTTGGCAGGCGACAGGATGAACAAACCAAACTATAGTGATTCTGATTCATCATCTAGTGACAGTGTTGATGACGAGGTTTCTTGCTTTATGGAAAGAGAAGAGGAAGAAGAAACTCAAGAATCTGAGGTATTTGACTTCTCTTCTGAAAAAGTTTCAAAGGAAGAAGTGGTATCTGCACTAAATAACATGGTCATAAAGTACATAAAGCTATTAGAGTCCCAAAATGAAATAAAATCTTCCTATGAAGTGTCTCAACCTATTGTATCTCAAACTCTAGAATCAAATATTTTTGAAAATAATAAGGTCGAGATCTCATTTAAGAATGAGATTCTCAAAGAACAGATACAAATTAGCGCTTGGACAAGGTCTGAAGAAGCTGTCAAATATCAAATTAGTCAGTTGAAACTTGCTGGATCTAAATCTGGTTTAGGATTTGATCGCAATGACCCAAACCAGTCCTATAAAAAGTTAAACTCGGCAACTAACAAGCATAAGCTAATATGTTTTGTTAAAGGGAGTCTAACTGAAAATGAAATTGATCCAATCCATGAGGAATTAGCTTTAGAAGATGAAATAACTTATGTCCCACCTATTGTTAGCTGGCTTAAAAATGAGTTAGATGCAACTAGCAAGTCTGACTATCTAAAACCTGACTCAAAGTCAAGGAGTTTTAAAAGAAAAACATCCTATAAAGTTAAAGGATCAGTGGCTAGCAGAATGACGTCGGCTAAGTCAAAATCAATGGCATTAATCACAAAATAAAATGGGAAATCCATAAAAATAACGCAAATATGGATTCCTAAGGGACTGATTAATCAAGGACCCAAATGAATGTGGGTACAAAAATTTGTAAATATTTTCTTGTGTATGTGATACAGGGAAGCTGTAGGAAGGAAGCTTGGAGCATACTCTTCTGAGTACATGCTCTAGAAGATCAATAGTGGCTCTTGCCACTTCTAAGGACTAAGTGTTTTCGGTCTTAAAATACTGTTTGGTCTTAAGGACCTCAAAACATTTATTTATTCTTTTTGTACATGCATAAATTGAGAGGGAAATTTATTGTATAAATAAAGATGTACACAGACTAAAGCTTTAATCGGTCTATTAGACAAGGTTGTCTAAAAGAAAAAGCATGTACTTAGACGTATTTTTACTTACACGCTCTATGTCTCTAAGTTAAATTTTCTTGGTTAATAACATGCGCGGTTAGACGTTGAAGTCTAATAGACGCTTAGACGTTTATAAGAACAGAGTAATTGGATGCTCACGTCTAACCAAACACATGTCTAATACATATTGTTCATGCGTAATTAGACGTCAACGTCTAATAGACGTTTAGACATCTATAAGACACTTGATTAGACGCCTGCGTCTAATAGACTCATGCATCTAATAGACGCTTAGATCATATAGACTATAGAAGTAAGAAAAACGTCTAACTACTTGTGTTATTAGACTAATCAAGGACAACTGTCCTCTATGCCGTGTCATCTAACTTTCCCGTTAAAACATCAAAACAATCACTTTAGAATAACATGAAGACACGTGTCTTTTAAGTTAAAATAGAATGACTAATATACCCTAAATTTAATGATGACTCTGTGGGAAAAGACGTCTAACATTAATTAGTGGGTCCTACCTTTATGAAAAGTGACGGTTAAGCCATGCGACTATTCGAAGTCTATTTAAGGACATATTGCATGCGATTGAAACGTTTACGCTCACAAATCTCTCAAGAACCCTAGATTTTTCCAAACTTCTCTCTTAAGAACTTTGATAATCTTGAGTCTGTTCATCTTTCCTCAAATGGCTAACAAAAAGATTACTCTTGGTCACTGCACTCTACAGGTAGATTTCGCTTCAGTGTATGATTTTGATCAACGGGAAGTGGTTGACATGTTCCAATCATATGAGTATTCCTGACTCAGAAAGTATCTTGGTGGCCCTTTCATCTTCTAGGAGAAGGAAATCCAGGAGTTCATCAAATCTACAACCATGGTTGGTGATTCTATTTCTGCAACAGTTATATCTTTTGATGAGGCATCTTATGCGGAGTTCTTTAAACTTTCATCGGAGGGCCACACGTTCAATCATCATCTTCCAGCGGAAACCATCACGGAAATGAAGACTACTTTTTCGGCCTACGGTTCGGAAATCAGGTTGAATGGAAGTAAGAAAGTTATCAAACCCCACGTCATTCTCTTGAACGACATTGTTGCGAAGGCTCTTCAAGGAAGAGTAGGTTCATTTCATCTCATTAGTTAGGATCGATTTGACTATATGAAGGCTATCTCAAAGGGCATTCAATTCAACTAGGCATCGATCTTTTTTAATCTGTGTGGGTCGATTGACACTAAGAACAAGGAGAGTGTGGGATTCGCTGCCCAACTCAGCCGATTTTTAGAACATTCGGGGGTTCCTATGGGAGAAAGAGAGACTATTCATACTAGCCGTGTGTTCAACATCTTTACAGTTTCCAACACCCTAACAAGAATGAAGAACTCAAAGGAGTCCTTCTCTAGTGCGTCTAGCCAACAGACGAGTGGCAAATTCGTCACTCTTTCCAAGCAACCAGCAACCTCTATTCTCTCTATGGGGGCTAAAAGAACAAGAACCGTTAACGAATCGGAGGCTAAGAGTTCTTCGAAGAATGATTCTGGAGTGGTCGATTCCAGAACAATGCAAGGTCACTCTTCACTTGCAGCCATCCTGATGTCTCCATTTCTCAATCCACCAGCCAGTCGAAAAAGTCGGTGAAGTAATCTGTTTCAAAAGGTGATAAGTTAAAGGCTTCTAGGGCATCTAAATCATCCAAAGCTTCCTCAAAGGTAACTCCTTAGAGAGAGAGTGCATGAGAGGATGAATGATCCAACTTCTTATTTATATAGAAAGCGGTTACTTGGCGGTTAAGAAACCGAACCGTCACGTCGTTTTGAGTTTTGGTGCCAAGTTTTCACTCCAAAAGTTACTGCAGTAACTGTTGGCGGTAATTCTAGGTGGTAAATTAGAGCGGTAAACTAGGGGCGGTAAACCATTGGCGGTTGAATTTGAATTTAGCCGAATTTTGTTTTTAGCCGAATTTTGTATGTGAGGCCGGAATTTTTGTCTTTGTAGAAAGTGTTTAACCGATGTTTAGAGGATACCGAAATTTTGATTTTAAGCCGGAATCATTAGAATGAGTAGATGACTTTGATTTAAACGAGAAGAATAAGTAGAGTGGTCAATCTGTCGTACAACAAAATGACCGAGATGACCGAATATAGTAAAAAGTTTTTTTTTTAAGTTTGAAAGTAATTCCCTTCTTCCATTCTCAAGATCCATTCCTCCACGGTGTAGCCGATCAGGTTTTCGATTCTCTCAATCCAGCTTTCCATCATGTCGCTAGTCAACGTGTTAGCCGGGACTACCGGGACTCCTGGTCCGAGATTGGGAATGACATAGCGAATGTACTGGCTGATTTGGGGGGCAAAGCCGATTCTTCTTCAGGGAGCCGTGATGAGCTCCTTCAAGTTGTTAAAGATAAATCAAGCCCAATTTGTGGGTGAGAGTTTTGTGATTGAGATCATGAGGTCATACACTTGCCGAGTGTACCGCTGATTCGGCATGTGTCCCAGGATTGACCGCTGGATTAGGTCCTGGAGGAGTTGGATATGAGGGGCCAGGTCATCTTTCAGACCGTGGCATTCAACCGGATGATTGGTACCAGAGAAGATGATCGAATAACGCTCTTTTGCTCGAAAGGGGGGAGTTGGAAAATCCGAAAATCATTCGGATGGTAGATTGAAGAAATCAATGAATGACCCTTTAGTGAGTCGGTAGTATTCATAGTCGATGTAGGTGGTGATGCTGCCGTCAATTCTCACTTGGGCATTGTCAAAGAATTCGGATACCTCCTCTTCGAGGATGGAGTCTAATCCTTCAAGGAAGGTTTGTAAGTCGGATACGACCAATGGTCGGATAAGAACAGTTTTTTAATCTGGAATTAAGAACAGATTCATAATCGACGATGATTGAGTTCCGGAGTTGGGCATTCATCTTGAGAGATTTGAAAAGAGATGAGGTTCAAGATTTTTAGAGAGAGATACTTTCAAATTGTGATTTGCTTTAAAGAAGGATGGGTTCCTTATATAGTGGAGACGGTTACAAAGCATTTAATGAGAATATTTGAAAAATCTGACCGTTTATGTATTGTCAATATATTCATTAAATGTTTGGTGCCTTTTCAAGAGAATAATATATATAAAATTGTTGAAATAATTTCCTATATATATTTAGGAGAGAAAATATAAGGTAACTAACTACATTTAATATGTATATATATATATTATATAAATTATTGATAAAAAAATATATTTTTTATATGATTAGTGAGAATATATATATATATATAATTAATGAGAGAGAAAATAATTAGAAAAAAAAAAGTATAAGATAAAATTTATTTATAGTCAATAATGCATTCTTAAAATTCTAAATTTGCATGTTTTGTGATTTGAACTCTAGTCTTAAACATGAAATATGAACACTTTAACCGTTATATCACTTGAAATTATTTAAGTAATTTTTATTATTTTATATATATATATTAGAAGAGAGAAAATAATTATTAAGAAAGAGAATAATTGACGTGGATTATTGTGGTGCATTATTGACTTAAAGCATATAAAGAAAGGTCAACCACCAATACAAATAAAATTATAAAATATATTTATTTATTCATAATTAAATAATATATTAATTTATTAATTCCTAAATAAATAACAACTCAATAACATTATTTGTTATTAATCCCTAAATAAATAACCAGACTCAATAGTATATAATCTATTCCTTCATAATTAAAAAACCTCTAATTTATTCATTCCTAATTAAATTCAGTTATCTATCATTAAACTATATATAATTTATTCAGCTTAAATAAAAAAATATGTTCCTAACAATAATAGACACAGTCATAATTTTAAAATTGTTTTTTTTTTCTCACTAACCATTAACTCTCTATAATTTGTAAGACTAAAACGAAGGTCCACATTCTGTCGGCTTAGAATTAAATTCATCCTCTCAACAAGTTTGTATAATTTCAATTTTATTGTAATTTGTGTCTATGTGAATTGATTTTACATTATTCATGTTCCGATGATAATTTTCTTAGTATCTAATATATTTACGGGTTGAGAATCTTGAAATTAATTAATTTTTTTAATGTCAAATTCAGGAGAGAATTATTAAAAATAATATTTTATCTTGTTTCAAGACAAAAATTAATAATACTTCATTATTTAAGCCGATGAAACCAAATACAATATTTTTTGATGAGAATCTAGAATCATTATTCTACATCTTAAAGACTTGAGTTCGATGAAACTACCTTTGAACGAGATTATGGATTGTATATTTCTATGTGTGACATTCTATACGTCATCATTATAAAAGTATACAAACTTACATTAAAATGGGGTCATATTAACCTATGTTGTCGGAGTATCAGAGATATGAATTTAATATATCATGGACTATTTGGTTAAAAATTTCAGTTGGATAAAACATGATCAAGATGGATGTTTAATATTATGCAATTCATCATAATATATTTGCAAACATGTTAGACAACTACCTCAAAAACTGAAGAAAAATATATTGAAAATTTCCAGATTTTCAAATTAAAATTGTGTTTTTTCGATTAAGGATAATTTGATGAGATCTCTTTTGATAGAAATATTATAAATCATCTTAGGATCAGTTTCAACTTTACAAAGCACAAAATTGATCATGAAAGAAGTTCAACCCAATTAAAATTGAAAATATTCAATTCTTAATCATAATATGAATTACAGATAGATTGCAAATTTACTAGTGATCTGAAAATACTCCAATGACTTCAAGAAAGCTTTTCAAAACTTTAAAACAAAACATAGAACACCGGGGTAGTTTCTTCAAACGAAACTTTGTTACAGCGGGTAGGCATGTCGTCTTCCTAGGCGTTGGATGAAAATCCAGTGCTGATCCGATGGATAAAAATCCATCAGCAACCAATCTTCTTGGTTTCAGCCACCCACCTTAGATCAACATATTTTATTTTTAATATAAGGGTTATTTGAAATCGAATTGTTAATCCTTTCTTGCAATTTTTCTTCACAAAAAAATACAAAAAAATATTTTGAAAACATAATAAAAATTATGTTCATATTTTTTATCTTTGGGTATTTTAGGTATTTATTTAATTATTTTAAACAATAAATTATACATAATTTAAGTTTAAAATCACAATTAAATTATTTCAACCATTTTTTAGGTTTAATTTGGGTAAAATAAATACAATATTTAAACCTCAAATTATCACAAATTTTATTTTAATTCCTTCTTTGGATTATTTTAAATTAAAAATTCAAAATATTATTTTAAAATTATATATAATATTATAGATTGGGCTATGTTGAATTCTCATGCTTATGGAATGACCCTCTCGAACCGAGTTTGAGTTAAAAAAACTTTGTTTTTAGAAAATGTGGATCTGACATTGTCAGTAACATTTTGAAATTCGTACTTATAATAAGATAGAAGGATAAAATTTCGATGATAATAGGTATTAGGGAGGAATCGTAACCATGATTCATAGGTGGGATTGCTACAACAATCATCCTTGATCTATTGAATCTGGTTAGGGATAGACTATCACAATAGCCTTACTATATGCATGTAAGATGATAGGGTTTTGGTTAAGAATGAATTATTGTAATAATGCTGAAGGTTTCCTTAGCAGGGTTTTATTATAACAATGATTGATGATGTATATCAAGATATAGGACTAGACTATGGATTAGTCATATCAACTATAGGTAAGACTTCTTTTTTAATACATATCAACAAATATGATCCTCTTGGAAAATGGTGATAATAATCATGCTATGTCCATCTATATAAAGATTGAATTTGTCGTTGGAGATTGGTCATAATAATGACTTTTATGGACGCTTATTCATAGACATGACTTACTTGGGTGATAACATTCACTCTAAAGGGATGGTGATGACAATCACTCTAAGGGGATGACCATCACTTTAAGGAGATCACAATCACTTTAAGGAGATGATAATCACTTCACTCTAAAGGGATGATGATAACAATCATTTTGAAGGAATAGGCTATAATAATGACCTATCTAGATGCCTATCAAAATATGGATTTATTGACATCATAACAAAAATCTAGTATGCCTATCAATAGATAGGGATTACTTGGGGATGGTGATAACAATCACTTGGTGGGTATAGGTTTTAACCTATAAAGACGCCTCTAAAAATAGGTCTTTAAGAATCATATCAATGATCTATTGTTCCTATTAGGATAGGGTTTGAAGAATCATAACTATATTTTTATTTTGCCTATCAATAAATATGGATTTGTTGATATCATACCAATGATCATGGATGCCTATTACAGGATAGGGCTTTGGAGAGGTTTTAATAAAATTGACCTTCACAACTGGTTGAAATATCATAATTTAGTTGGGGATTGTCCATGACAAGAGTTGTTCTTATTAGCAGCATATCTCTTTTGGTTTTGACAAAATATCCTTCGCAACTAAATGAAACATCGACCAATTGTGTTGAGGGGAACTTGGTTCTTAATCTGGAAAAATTACTTTCACAGCTAGGATAATGTCGTCGCCTTTCAAAGATATTCTATTGTTTAGGGAATATTTCAACATAATCTTTTTCTCTTTCTTTATACGAAGTGACCTTCACAGTTGGTTGAAATATCAATCGGAGTCTTGTTATCTTCCATCACAAGGAAGGGATACATGTTATTTTGTCATGCTTTATGGGTCCTTATTTGTCTGTGGCATGGGTAGCTTTAACAAAAGAAAACCGGGATGGACCATTCCTAGTTCTCTCCCAAATGATGTTTTGAAAACAAAAGATACCCATTCTATTCACGAATCATGTTGACTTGGCATCAAAGTGTATTTGTAATTATGTTTTGAGCATTCCTACAATCGGTAGAGATTGTCTCATTCATGGAGCCGAGTTCTTTTTTCCGTTTAAGCTAAGATATGTAAGATAAATTCAATTTCGTATAGATTATCCAAACTATTAACTCGCAAGAAAGGTTGTTCATACGTGAGGTCCTATTAGGTTATATTTTTGGTTACTTTTGCCATTGGCTGCAATCCTTTGAAAATTCGATTGTTTTTGGTACAGTCATAGAGAGAGTTTCAACTTTCTGATTTCGGAAATTTTCTTTTTTAAAGCTTATTGGTTTTGGAAATTCAGTTCTCTCTTTGTTTTATTGTATAAAAAGGGAATGAGATGTCATTTCTCAAATAGCGGCTTTGACTTGGGTTTTGGGGTTTATTCCAGTTCTTTTCTTTTTAAAAGCTGTTAGGACCGGGATCGCCCTTAGAGGACCGGGATCTGGCTTTTAATGGAAAACGCTTAACAACACAACACACACTGATAATAGTCCGGTTAGAGACTAGAATCGCTTTTTAACACTACACAAGTTGTCACAAACCTCTTGAACCAGGTTCAAGTACGGAAGTGATTTGTTTCATCTTGAAGCAACACACACAGTTCGGTTTGGAAGGTATTTTAGAAGGAGTCGGTTAAGATGGATAAGAGAACCGGTTTGGTTAGCGAAAGTAAGCTGGAGAGTAAATGTAAAGAACACGAGACAAGATTTTATGGATGTTCGGAGTTTAATCTCCTACGTCACCCCTCCTTCTCAAATAGTGAGAAGGATATCCACTAATCGGAATATTTCAACACTCACACAATACCGATCGAGTCTTATTTTCTGCTCGTCGGTTATACCACTCACAATGATGTAATACAATACTTTTTACTCAATGGTAAAATACACACAAAATACAAAAACACTTTCGGGAATTTCAATCACTATTCAAGGTCGTGCGTAAGATTTCTTGTTACTGTTGCTTGTCTCTTGTATATGAACTTTTCGTAGTGATTTCACGCGTATCTTTCTTTGGTACTATGAGCTTCTATTTATATGGAAAATATGACAACGGTCATAATTTTCTCTCTCCGTTGGATTGGTAATCTGAGGCCACGCCAGTCAGGTTTAGATTGCGTGCACGTTTTGTCATTTTGGACACTTGGCAACCATGAACTTAGGCCGGCTTGCATTTTGGACACATGACATACATGCACTAGGTCGGCCGCTTGAATCAGATGTTGCTTGTAGATTTAGATAAACAGTTCATCATTGTTTTTGTTGCATGCTTCTAATACGGATCTTTTCTTCTTGTATATTTCCGAGAAATCTCTATATCATCATATTACGTCATCTCTTCCGATTCATCATCTTTCAAATTTTCCGTTGAGTTTTATGATCTTCAATAATAAATGAATCAGCCGGATGATGACGCTTTTGCTAGCCGATCCGGTTGAAGGGGTTCAGTCGGTTTCACAAATTATGACTAGATCATTGAGGCATGTGCTTCAGCCGGTATGATGCGGTTTGATCTGTACCTGCACAGGAAAATTGAGATTGATTAAGTTCTTTGGCCAGTTAAAATTAATCTATTTAATTTTTCTAACAAAAGCCTTCCATAGAGGGTTAATTTCTTGTATAATTATGTAGCATAAAAACGAGCTTATTAAAGATATCCATCGATTAAAGTTTTCTAGAAACTCAGGGTCATATTAGGAAGATCAATCAATGTTCGATTAACAGAGATATTCATGGCTTTTCACTACTTATTTTATAAAATCCTTGTCACCACTTGTTGGAAAGAACCAAGGTTCTCGCTGTCGTTAGACTTCACGTGATACATAATTTCCTTATTTATTTATTTTTTATTTTTGAGTAAAGACTAGACCTTTATATAGGCTGCCTATGTATCTTCGTTTTGCCCTTTATTTTTATTCTTTTTTATTCCTTTGGATGAATCAAGTCTCACATAGTTCTCCCTTTGATGTGACTTAGTTATACAACACTAGATATCGATTAGTCCATTCCAGGATGAGGAATAACTTTATTTTAATCTTGGTAGGGCTGGATCAGAGTTTTTGTAATCCTGGTAAGGCTGGATAGTGAGTCGTCCTAATCCTGGTAAATCTAAATAATGAGCAATCATTAATCTTGGTAGGGCCGGATAGTGAGCCATCATAATCCTAGTAAGGCTGGATAGTGAGCATCATAATCCTAGTAAGGCTGGATTGTGAGCCATCATTTCTATGTATTGATATTACAAATAATATCGTTTAAGTGTGTCTAAATTTCTTGGAGCAATAAATTCTTCTTCTTCAACTATACCTAGGCGGACTACACCTCCAAAGAGGATTTTCTTATTTAGGAAGGATCCTTCTCATCATGGTCGGAATTTTCCCTTAGTGTCTAACAGTTATCGGGTTCGTTTAAGCACCAAGTCACCTTCTTTTAGGTTCTTGGGCTTGACCTCTCTATTAAAGGTATTGGCCATTCGTTTCTGGTAAATTTGGGTTTTGCATAACACATCTAACCTATGGTCTTCCATTAACGTCAACTGGTCATATCGAGATCTTACCTAGTCTTCTTCAATGACTAGAATGACTATTAACGTTGGCATTAAGGGATAATTATTAACGTCGGCTCTCCCCGTCCGGCACCGATGTTAATAGTCATTAATATTAACGTTTTTGTCTTTATAATGCCAACATTAATAATGATTAATATCAAATGCGGCTTCCTCCTAACGCCGACGTTGATCATCGTTGCTCTCGGGTTGTTTTTGCATTTATTGTTCTCTTATTAATGTCGGCATTCCCCAACACCGACGTTAATATCCATATGTATCAACTTAGGTACTCCCTTAATGCCGACATAAACAATCATTGCTCTTGGGTTTTTGGCAATTTATGAATTTTATAAAACTTGTTTCAAATGTTGTTTACATTAGCAAAAAAAGATCATTCATCAATAAAATTCAATTCCAAATTCAACAAAAATCTCAAATTGAAATACAAAAATCTTAAATCAAATTGTATGTGAATCTAATACTGATTGGGGGGAGGGGGAATCCTAGACAAAAGCCCTTATAAAGCCTCTTGTTGTGCGCGCACTACGCCTGTAGAGCGTCATGTCATATATTCTGATCTGCTATCATCTGCTCCTGTAGAGTGGTCTGCTCTATCATCCTCTTCTCATGTGCCTCCTACTATGCTTCTTGATTTCTACGCATTTGCGCCACCTCTTCTCGCAGGATCATGTTATCCTCCATCAACGTTTGATGTGATATACGTGTGTTGACATTAGAGGAAAAACTTCCCCATTGATTGGGTCTCAAGTGAGAGGGACGTATTCCCGGTGTCATCCTGGTCATCCTCTAGTGTCCTTATCATCCAAAAGAAGACTCAAACACCTCGAGCGACAACATATTAGGATTTTCTTGTAGCCACTCTCGCATCATAGTCTACAATCATTTATAACATTAATGTTAGTAATTTTAACTTAGACATGAAAACTAAAACGATAAAAAGGATAACAACTTACGAAGACCTGTTGAACTTGTGAAGAAGGAATAAGAGTCGGATCATCGGCGAATTCCCTCCTAGTTTGCGTGTGTTGGAAGATGTCTGCTTGACTAGGGGGTATCCCATCTCCCTCTACTGTACAAATAAAATACATATATCATATTATTAAAACTTACCATTTGTTGCTCCATCTGCGAAAATGGTTTGTTGCCGGTGTGGCGGGGTATATCAATTTTGTTTTCTTAACAGCGTTGATCTTACTTTTTTCATCAATTATAAGATAGTACTTGTTAATTAATAGTAGAATAAAATATATAATGAAACATAAATGACTATGTACTATACCTTAAATTCAGGCATGAAGTAGTGATTGTCAAGTAGATAAATCATATATTTATAATAAAATTCTCGAGGAGGGTTTAGTCTGATTTTGTCCTCATCCACAATATATGGGTCGATGTAAATCCTCTTGTTCACATATCTCCACCTATCCCATGTTTTATTTCCTTGTGGCATCGTCTTATCTCTATAGGAGTCAATCAGAATGCCTGTTGAAGTCTCGAAAGGATCCTGAAAAGATTGTGAAAGTTTTCAATTTATGATAACACTTTAAAAAATATCAAACTCACGGAGATGGACTTCCATACATGGTTTAATTGAGAATGGGACAGATCATACCAATTTTTGAGATGTTGTGGCATCAACTCGCATTTCCGGAAAACGCTGCTGATATTGAGAGACCAATAACAAGCGTTGTCGCATATAGGCCTTTCGTCCAAGTCCCTGAACTCCAACCTCGTCTTCTCTCCGGTTCCTATTCTCGCAAGAACCGTATTTTTGTTCTTCCACCGTCCCCTCATCCTTGATGAAGTCGTTGAAAAATAACATTAAAACGATATTTGTTAAAAAATTATATAATGATTTAAATATCACATATAAGTTATTATTAAATACTTGCAGTCTCATGAAAGAGAGAATCCTATCCCAGGGTGACAAACTCCTTAGTAATGTTAAAATCTAGATCATCTAGTCTCTTAATATCATTAAGTTGTGATCCTAGTCTCAAAAACGAGAGAATCCTATCCCAGGGTGACAAACTCCTTAGGAATGTTAAAATATAGATCATCGTCTCTTAATATCATTAAGTTTTGATCCTATAAAGTGCATAGGATCATCGGACTCTACATCATCCGTACGAGATCGAAGCTCATCCAAATGTCTCAATAGTGCTCGTCTGGTAGCCTGATTAGATGCCATGATATGAGCAAAAAAATAAAGTTAGAATTTTAAAGAAGTCATCCTATATGACACACACAAATAAAACATGTCTAGATGTTCGAATAATGGGGATTTATGTTTATGACAAATTTTCATCCTTGTCTTAGATGCCATATTTGTAGCATAAAAAACATAGTGTGCTTGAGTTTCCATTACAAATGGATCATGACTTTGAGTTCTCAATGTCCTATTCATATTAACACTTACAAACCCATATTTATCTACTTTTATATCATGGTCTTTGCAATGTACATCAAACCATCTGCACTTGAAAACATTACTCGGTTACCACCAAAATATTGAACTTCTTTGATATTTGTGAGTACTTCGTAGTAATTTATCGTTGCGGCCCCAAAGTTTCCAACTACACATACACCATTATTTTGCGTGGTTAACCCTTCGTCATGCTTCTCGGTGTTGAACTTATACCCATTTATTTTATAGGATTTATACTTCTTAGTATAAATTTTCGGGCCACTCTTAAGAATCTTCGCACTCAAAGTTCGATCTGATTCATCATTCAATTTCTCTAATTTGGTCTTGAAAAAACTTATTTGAAGTTTATCGCGTTCAAGATTAGAAAGATTGAGTCGACTTTATCGGTCAACTCTTGAGTGAATTTGTTGTACATAATGAAATTTAATTGTAATTAGTTAATTACAAAATTCACACTTAGTCATTAATCGGATTATGAACTCTTACTTCTAATATTGTTCGACTTCAATACAATTTCTCAAAATGTATATGTGAGAATGCTCCCGATCACCCGGTTCATATATGTAAAGTGTTAGAATCGATAAATCTTTCATTTCCAAGAATATAGAAAGTGTTGAACTTGGTTATATCGATGTCTCTATTGACTATTGATCTTCTAAATATCGAGCACATAAACTCATACTCTTGTGCAAAAGGTAACTCTCACAGATTGACCATTCAGGAAAGTTTTTGTTCCGAAGGTACTTTTTAAAGGTACACATATATATTTTTCAATTGGATACATCCATCGATACTGTACAGCCCCTCTAACAATGCCTTAAAGACCAAATGTACAGGCTAATGTACCATTATACAAAGAATGAAGGTGGAAATATTTTTTCCAATTTACAAAGGGTCCAAATAATGTCATCCTACAACTCTTCCAATTCATCTTAAAAAACCTAGACAAGTACACTAGAGCATCGTACACATCATTTGAAAGTAAAGCACATGTGGCAAGTAAAATCAAATATTGTAATAGGATGTGACAATCGTGACTCTTCAATCTAGAAATTTTCTTATCAATTATGTTTACACACCCTCCAATATTAAAATAGAACTCTTCTAGCATTTTTAAATCTTTAAGAAACATACATAATCGTTTTTTCTGATCCAAGGAAAGTATGTATGTGGCTGCAAGATATTAAAGATCACCATTGACCTCAACGAAATGTAATGAATGTTTTATGTTCAATAATTCCAAATCTTTACGAGCTTTAAGTCAATCATTCGTTTTTTCTTTGAGTTATAGTTCCCAACACGCTATCGCAAATATGTTTCTCAATATGCATCACATCCAAATTATGTCTCAATAACAACGTTTTCTAATATGATAGTTCGAAAAATATGTTAGTTTATTCCAATTATCACCCTGAAATACATGATTAGCTTTTACCTTTTTAGAAAGGTATTTAGTCATACACAAGCCTTTCGAGTTCTTGATACCAAGAATCGGGTTCTTTATAGTTGGGACCGTGGGTGGAATTCTATACTCAAGCGCAACGGATATAATGTGAGAAGAGAATTTGAGGTTAAGGAGAGAAGAACAAAAGTTGAGAAGAGAAATACTACTAGAATACACACCTAGTAGTCCAAGATAGGGGTCCAAGACCGAGAGAATAACTTAGAGTAACAACTTTCACAAGCTTCAATTCATAGCCCAAAAAGTGGGGTGGGCATCAACATTTAAAGTGGCTGAATTACCCAAGAGTAGTCGGTTACAAACTTGTTACAACAACTTTTGAAATTACAGAATTCGGTTTGAGAGAAATATTAGAGAAGGGAAACAAAACAGAATTATTAAATAAAAAAACATAAACTGGCCCATGTGCACCATAGGACCGAAAAAAGGGTGTTGGAAATTGTTCTAGGACCGAGGCCTTGATTGTAGACCCTAACATAATCTCCCCCCTCAAAGTTCGTCGCCCTCGACGAAAAGAACGTGGACTAGTCAGCCTTTAATGCGCATCCTCAAAACTTCAAAAAAGACTATTGCTTCGGTCGGGCTTCAGCAAGTTCAGTAACATAGGACCGAATTTCTTAAAAAACTTTCGGCAGAATCATTTCAATAGTGAATCTGGTCGGGTCCTTGTAGACTTTTGCATTGCCGGGTCACTCGCCACTCCGTCCATGTAAGAAATTTCTGTGCACCCAAGGTCGAGTTTTTCACTGTTTAAAGATGACCTTTGTTGCTGCAATGTCGACAAGACTTGGAGCAAATATATAAAAAAACTTCTTCCAGCTTCGATTATACTCTATAGTGTTATAAAAAATCTAGGCCAAGTCTTTTCCTGGACAAGCATCACAGGGGAAGTAAAAGAGCCATAGCTTCTAATTATTCTCCTAACTTGTGATTAGTCTTCGGGTTGCTGGAATAGAGCATTGAACACTTCAAATACTTGCTAGAGATCTTCAGGAATATCTTCCAAGGTCATTGCCGCGAGGAAAACAGTTTGGCCTTCAGGCTTACTTTTTATTTGCACTTTGGCAGCACCACTACCTTCTTCCAAAGTCTTTTCCAGCTGGTTTCCATGCATCAAGGTGACCAGCGACCGAGGAATCCCCTTTAGGACCGTGGTTATGCCTTGCTTCTCATACGAAAGTGTCAGCTTTTCGAAATTCCAAGATGAAGGACCTAAAGTAATCAGCCATTCAATGCCTAACACAATATCATATCCGTCCATAGAAATTACCTTCATTTCTGTTTGATAGTCATTGTCTTCCATCGACCAATTCAAGTCTTTGCAAACACTAGAGCATAAAACAGTGGACCCATCGACCACTCTAACCGATTGCACCCGGGTTGCTATGCTTTTTTGGTCTATTTTCTCCAAAATCCTGCTATTGATAAAATTGTGGGTTATGCCTGTATCGATCAAGATCACTACCGGCAGGTTCTCGACTCTTCCAAGAATCTGGAGAGTTTGAAAAGCTTTGGAACCGGTCAATGCATGTAAGGATATGACTGGTTCTTCCCCTGCCCCGAGCAACAAAGGTAGATAATCAAAAATAGGTTCTTGAACGGGTTCTTAGTCTTCTTGATGATTGGCCGAGACCATGAATAACTTTGATTTACACTTATGGTTTGGTTGCCATTTTTCATTGCAAATGTAGCATAGACCCTTCTTTCGCTTTTCAGCCATTGAGACCGGGTCTAATTGCTTAACATGGCCCTGGTTTGCACTTGAAGAGGACCCATATGATGAATTCCATATGTCAGTATTGGTGCTCGGCCAGGCTGTATTAATATTGGATGGCGTGGGCAACAACGGTGCTTCAGTGTTGTATAAGTGCCCGTTGCACATTAGGGACCGGTACGTTGCTTCTTGGACCTTAGCCATGGCCATGGCTTCGTTTAGAGAGTCGGGGAATCGAAACCTGGTGCAGTTTGCAATCTCCTCCATTAGACCGGACAAGTAGCAATCTATGACATATTCCCTTGGCATGCTGTAGTGTTTTTGAGAGATCGACATGTATTGCAAATTGTATTCGTAAACATAACCAACCTGTTTCAGATTCATTAATTGCCTCATTGGAGTATCATGTATAGAGGGCCCGAATTGCGTCATAAGGTCTCTCTTGAACATGTCCCAAGATAAGGCCTCCATATGGTTGCGATTCTGGAGAAAAGATCCATACCACATTCTTGCTTCACCAGAAAAGTGAATGGGTGCAATTTCTAGTTTTGTGGCATCCCTATTTTTGTCCACCCTGAAGAATTGTTTGGCGGATATTAGCCAGCCCTCCACATCCGACCCATCAAACCGGGGAAAATCGACCTTGGTTAGCTGAGTTGGAGGAACATTCTATGTGTCACGATTCTGGCCAGGGTGTTGGGACCTTAACGGGGAAGGATCTTGGCAAAAATTATCATCGTAGGGTTTGTGGCTGGGTTCTTGCATATTTCCAGATGCCCCGCTCTCAAAGGCTGTCATTCGTTCTTCAGACGCATCCAATCTTCGGTCTATAGCAGCTTGCATCGCAGCTGTTTGTTGGGACAGATTTTCAATAAGGGCCTTGAGCGCATCCATTTCTGACTGCTGGCGAGTTTCTACCATTCCGAGAATCGACCAACTCTGATCCCAATATGTTAAGCTTGAAACAATAACTTAGCCTTCCGAGTTCTTGATACCAGGAATCGGGTTCTTGTTAGTTGGGACCGAGGGTAGAATTCTATACTCAAGCGCAACAGATATAATGTGAGAAGAGAATTCTAGGTTAAGGAGAGAAGAACCAAAGGTGAGAAGAGAAATACTACTAGAATACACCTAGTAGTCCAAGATAAGGGTCCAAGACCGAGAGAATAACTTAGAGTAACAACTTGTACAAGCTTCAATTCATAGCCCAAAAAGTGGAGTGGGCATCAGCATTTAAAGTGGTTGAATTACCCAAGAGTAGTCAGTTACAAACTTGTTACAACAACTTTCAAAATAACAGAATTCAGTTTGAGAGAAATATAAGAGAAGGAAAACAAAACAGAATTATTAAACAAAAAAATATAAACTGACCCATGTGCACCATAGGACCGAGAAAAGGGTGCTGGAAATTGTTCTAGGACCGAGGCCTTGATTGTTGACCCTAACACCTTCTTAGAAAGGTATTTAGTCAAACACAAGCATTTCAAATATTATTTGGTGGTCTTAACTCTATATTACTATCAAAATAATCTTTTTCCCTGTGCCAATGATGAGTAGGTCGAAGAAACCTTCGATGAATCATTTAACACTCTGTCTTGTAGTGTACGAATCTCAGTGAAGCTGTATCCTTATTACAACACGGACATGCAAGTTTTCCCCACAAACTTAACACTTGATTGGTTTATCTTCCATCTAGATACACCACAAACGTAACACTTGATTGGTTTATCTTCTTTACGTAATAACATACAATCATTCTTACAAGAATCAATTTTTTCATACGTTAAACCGATGTCTATAATAAATTTATTGCACTCATAGTATGAACTAGGAAACTCAGAATTAGCTGGTAATATTTCCTCTCTAAACAATTTTAATAATAACTCGAATGACGTGTTGGTCAATTGACCATCATTTTTTATGCGGAATAATTTCAGTATGATGGAGGCTTTTGAAATTTGGGATTCTTCGTACAATATAAGTTTAGAATCATCCAACAACTTGTAGAATACCTTAGCATCATCAAAAGGGCGTTCATTATTTAACAACAGTTGGATATAAATCATTTATGATGTCTTCCATAAATTGATCAGTATCTAGATCAATTTCTTCGTTCATCTCATTATTAACGGCATTATCTCGTACTCCACCATGATGTTTATCTCCAAGTTCATCTAATTCATCATCCTCATCCTCACCGTTGACCCTTACATTCGAAGATTGTAATTTTGAAAGATTTCAAACACAATTTGATGATCTCTTACCATTATTCTATTCTCGTAGGTTCGATTTGATTATTTTTCTCTCGGACAAGCAATTGAAGTTCTATTAGTAGACCTAATCGCAAAGTCCATGAATATTTCAACCCCTTGGATATATTTTGGATCATATCGACGTAGAGTCATCCAACGTTTATCGGGGACTTCCATTTTAACTACAATTCAATAACCAATTATAACGAAATTAACATGTAATTATAATCAATTAATAATCTTAATAAGTTGTTTCTCTAAACATGCAACCCTAAAAATCCAAGTAAGTCATTTCTCTAAACATGCAACCCTAATAATCCTATTAAGTTATTTATCTAAATATGCAACCTTAATCATAGCCAAATTTTTAGAACTTACCAATGGAGAATGCCGATAAAGAGTAAATATTGAATACTTAGTTGATTTTGACCGGTAAAACTAAAAATAAAAAACAACGAAAATCAATCAGAAAACGTTGATCAAAACAATATAAATCAACCAAAATCAACAACCTGAATCAAACAACATAAATCAATCAACTAAAATCAAACAACCAAAATCAAACTAACTAAATAAATCAATAATATATACTTATCAAACAACCTAAATCAAACAAAATAAAAAAAAAACTAAATCTATCATTAAATTTAATCAACCTAAATCAAACAACCTAAATCGAAAAACCTAATTTATCAATAAATCAAACAACCTAAATCAAACAACTTAACTCTATCAATAAATTAACATAATTTAAACATATGTAACTTACCAAACTGAACCTAAATCACATATCTAACTTTTATCTAGTATTACCTGGCGGTAGGGAGAGGTGGGTCGACAGGGATGAAGGATGGCTGTCGGCGGTGGAGTTATCGACGATGGGCAACTTTTAACCGCGACGACAACAACTTTCAAAAGAACGACGACGGATTCAGCGAGAGAAAAAGAACAGTATAATCGGAGAAGAGGGAAAAAGAAGAAGTCTCGGTTTTATATTAAAAACGTATTAACATCGAAGTTATCGTGTGCCGAAATTAAAATTAACGTCAGCTTTAGGAGGATAATCGACGTTAATAAAGATATACATTAACCACGGTGTTAGGTAAAGCCGACGTTAATGTGTATTTACCAAGAAAACATTTCGTTTCGAGTATGTTCACCTTATTAACTTCGGCCTTAAGATGATAACTAACGTTAATAAATATACACATTAACCACGGCGTTAAGTAAATCCGACGTTAATGTGTATTTACCAAGAAAACGTTTCGTTTTCCAGTAGGTTCACCTTATTAACGTCGGTTTTAAGAGGATAGTCGACGTTAATAAATATACACATTACCACGACGTTAGGTAAAGTGGACGTTAATGTGTATTCACTAAGAAAACGTTTCATTTTCTAGTAGGTTCACCTTATTAGTGTCGGCTTCAGGAGGATATCCGATGTTAATAAATATATGTTAGATAAAATTAGACCGGTTAAATAGAACCTAACAAAAACAAACTTCCTGTGCAGGAACGGTTAAAGAATTAGGATCGGTCAAGAAATTTAACCGGTCAAGCAACACAACCGGCCAAGAACCTAATTAATTCAAGAAAACAAGATCGGTTAGAAGACAAGGCAAAAGATGTAACAAAAACCGGAAGTCAGCCGGTTAACCTGAAGCTATGAAAAACCTGAAGTCATCCGGTTAACCCAAACAACCGGTAGACATTCTAAACCGAAATGCATCAATCTAGAAAACCGATGAAGAAGCTACTTAGAGAAAGAAGCCAAGAACATCAAACTAAGTACAATCTACAAATCGGTGCAAACAAACACTTTGAGATCTGCGGAAGACGATACCAAAGAGACAGACTGTAACATTGTCCTATCCATACAAGTCCGAGGATACTCTGCAGGATGCAGAAAACCGCCTGAAGAAGATCTTTCCATTCTGGGATAAGTCAGAGGCGCAACCTTCTAGGTGCAGGCAACTGTCCAACCGATAGTACTACATTAAGTAAAAGACAAACCTAGCCGGTTTGACCTACGCACTGGAAGCCTAAACCGCCAGGTCTGAATCACTAAACCTCTGCTCAACCAATCAGATTCAAGGAAAAGAAATGTGACCGTTGGCACATTTCACCTATAAAAGAAGGAGCTGAAGAGGAGTAAATGTAGTTACAAGCTACAAAAAAGAAAACATTTAAGAGTTACACCAACCCAAGTTATAAGTGATCTTTATCTCTCTAAATTAAAAGAGCCTAAGTGTGCATTTGAAGTGAGATTAAAATTTCGGTGAGAATTGTACGAGTGTTATCGAGCAGCAAATAAGTCTCGATCGGATTGTGTTTGTGTATTCCTTAGTGAATATCCTTCTCGTGGTTTCGAGAAGAATGGGTGACGTAGGAGTTTCATCTTCGAACATCCATAAAAACCTGTCTTGTTCTTTACTTTCTGTCGACTTTACATTCTAACCGATCTACACTAACCGACTCAGACTAAGAAACCGATTCAATAACCGATTTACTAAATCCCAAACCTACCAACTAAGCTCCAAACCTACTCTACTCAAATCCGACATTATTCATCCCGTGTGCGTATTGCTTCAGTCTTAAACAAATCACTTCCGCACTTGAACTCAGTTCAAGGGTTTGTGACATCCTGTATAGTATTGAAACCCGGTGTTAATCTCTATCCGGATTAAACACCAAACCGTTGAGTGAAAGTACTAAACCGGTCAGACTCCGGTTCCCCATCCGCGACCTAGATCCTAATAATATACACATTAACCACAACGTTAGTGATGACCGACGTTAATAAATATTTGATTAAGGAAATATTTTCATCATACAAAGTCTAATGAGAATTTATTAAAAATTCAATTCATTTTAACTATAGAAATTTGATAAATCTTGAAAAAGTTGTAACAACATATCATTTTTATTATTATAAATGGTTACATAAGATCATATCTTATGAATCAACAAAAGAATTATTCAATCCTACACCATATCATATAAATTTTTTTATTAGCTTGTTAATTATGTGCTTAAAAAAGAATCAACCTCCAAACGTGTAACACCACATTCTTCAACAACTTTCTTCAAAATTAAACTGAACAAACATGAATGTGAGGACTTATAGTCATTACAAATTTGTCCAGTTCCTTCATTTAGTGAAGAAACGGTAGTGATCGAAGTAGTGTAATGAATTAAGAAACTTTATATGTCAATAATATACATATATATATATATATAATCAAGTAATAAATAATTAAACCACATTAATATTGGATTTCTTGAATAGACAATTAGGCTCATCTAAGATATCTTCATCTTTAATGTTTTTTAAAGAACTGATGATGGAGATATCTCAGATAAGATTGATGATCATTAAGAAAACTTTTTAAGGAGAAGTGGTTTCATCAATAGACAATCAAACTCTTGTTGGAAATATCCATCTTTAATTAATCATTCTAACTAATTAAAGATGATGGAAATGCCCAAGAAAATATTGATGATCATTGAGAAAATTTTGTAAGGAACGTGCTAAGTGACTACATGAATTGGTTTCTCCTTGTGATCTTCAACCAATGAGCTTCTAACCAATATGCAATCGGGTTCTTCTTAGATATCTTCATTTTCCTTTTAACAAATTTAAGAATATCTCAAATGAACCCGGATAGCATATTGGTTTGAAGGAAATTAGTAGTTTAGGAAAATCTATATGAAATTCTTTAGGGAGAGAAACGAAAACAATTTATTTATAGGAATAAAAAATGATTTGGCAAAGATTATCAGTGACGAAATTTGTGGGTGGGTCGTTAATAATATGAATTTATTATTAAGAATGGCATTAGCATAAAGTTGTGGTTATTAAAAATATTATTAGCCACAACATTATACTAACACTGTCCTTAATAATAAATATTCAGGAATTTGTCGGTGGACAAATATTAGGGACGGCATTAGCATAGTGCCATGACTAATATTCTTTTTATTAACAAGGCTTTATGATAATGCCTTCTCTAATAGTTTTGAAATATCATCCACGGTGTTATGTTATCGTCGTAGCTAATATTATCGATTATTAGCCATAACATTATTCTATCGCCATGGTTATTAATATTATTAACAATGATGGGAAAAGCGCAAAGAAACCTGACTTTAGCCACGACGTTCATAACGAAAATTGTGGCTAATAATAATGGCGGGATATTTGGAGGAAAGCCAAAACATTAGCCACGACGAAGACAAAGAAAGTCATGGTTCATAATATTTATTAGTGTCGGTGTTACTTGACCAACACTGATAAATTTTATTAACCACAGCAGATTGATCGTTGACACTAATGAATATTATTATGCATAGAGTATATTCGCCGTGGCTAATGTTAGTCGTTAAAAATTCTATTTCTACTAGTGATCAAATAATCGTCTATGTAGTTTATTGGCTAACCAAACATAAATAGTGGAATATTGGTGTAGGCTCTTCGTTCCTTAGCTCAGAAATGGGACGACTATTGGCCACGCTCAATGTATTTTTGAAGAATATTGAACTATGGTTTGGTGGACACTTTAATGGAGGCAATCAAACTAGTTTTGAAATCAGGTTTCTATTTCTTCCGAACTTTTAAAGGTTTGACCTTAATTTCAAAAAAGATTTGAGTCATGGATTTAGCGTAGCTAAAGCATTGGCAAAACGATTTTGGCTTCTTGGCGCGTGAACAAAATACACGTGATCAAACTTCTCGATAAACTAGAGTAGGTAGGTATGATAGAGTTTAAGGTTTTCTCCTCGTACTTGTCAAGTTTCGTTAACATGGGATATAACCAGGTTAGAGTCTCCAACTATATCTAGTTTAGTTGCTCCTCGTTCATACGTAATTATGATACCTAATAGACATGCCTAGTATTCGGCCTCTTTATTGGTCACAGAATATTCCAATTTAATAGAGATGGGGTTATATGTTCCATTGTGATCTATCAATAGAACTCCAATTATGTAACCATGTTTGGATGAAGCTCCATCAAACATTAATTTCCACTTATCCGAAGTGACACCCATGATGTTGTCATCAAGAAAGTCGAGTTCATAAGAAGGCTCAATTGTGATGGGTTAATTGACTAGGAAGTCTACAACAATGCTTCCTTTAACGGATTTATGAACCTTATATGTTATGTCGTATTCAGAAATCATCATCATCCATTAAGCGAGTCTCGTCGTTAGTAGCGTTCACTGAAATAGATAATGGATTGGATCTAACCTAGATACCAGCTTAATATGGTGGGCTTACATATAGTTTCTCAACCTTTTCGTGACCCATGCAAGTGTCTAACATACTTTTTCAGGTGGCGAATATTTTAATTCATTTCTGATCATTCTCTTGCTGAGATAGTAAACAACAATCACGATCTTATTCTCGTTTTCTTGAGCCAACAGGTTTCTCATAGTCGAGTCTATCACTATGAGGTAGAGAATTAAATGAATGAAGGGCCTTGGTGTATAAGGATCGATGGTGACTTTATATAGTCTATGATCTTCTTCAATTTTTTATGACAAGTTTCATCCCACTTAAAATTCTAATCCTTTTTCAATAATTTGAAGAGAGGATCACATGTGAGGGTTAGTTTGCTAATGAACCGACTGATGAACTGTATTTTTCCGAGAAAGCCCATACTTCTCTTTTATTTCGAGGGGTACACATAGCCGTAATAGCCTCGATTTTAGAGGAGTCTACTTCTATTCCTCGTTGGGTAATAAGAAAGACTAACATCTTACTAGTGGTGACTTCGAACGTACACTTTTTTGGGTTTAACCGAAGTCGGTACTTTATATTTTTTCGTAAGAATTAGTCGAGGTTGGGAATATGTCCCTGACAATCTTTAGACTTCACGATCATGTCGTCTATATATACTTCCACTTCTTTGTATAACATGGATGAAAGATCATTATTACTACTCTTTGGTAAGTAGCCCTAGTGTTCTTATGACCAAATGGCTTGACCTTGAAACAGAACATGCTTATCTCTATTATAAATGTGGTTTATTCTTTGTTTTCTTCAGCGATTAAAATTTAGTTATATCCTTAAAATCCATCCATCAAAGACAATAATTGATTGACGGCGTCATGATTGAATAGAATGTCAATATGAGGTAAAAAAAGTTATCCTTAGGGCTGACTTTGTTCAGATCACGGTAGTCTACACACTCGTATCTTTCAGTCTTTCTTTAAGACATGAACCACATTGGCTATCCATGTGGGGTAGTCCACGGTTTCAAGAAATCCTTCTTCCAACTACTTTTGAACTTCTTCTTTTATTTCGGTTACAACCTCAACATTAATCCGTCTTAACTTTTGTTTGACGTATTTAACCTCTAAATAGTGTGGATATGATATCGAACAATGCCATAATCTACGACACACATATCCTTGTAACACCATGAAAATATGTGTTTATTATTCTTTAAGAGTTCTATCATTTCATGGTGTTCGTCGTTATTTAGAATTTGTGCAATCATTATAATATGCAGATAGTTTGGCGTATTGAGGTTTACTTCGACTGTTGCTTCAGCAGCGAAGAGGGATTCCTCCTCATGGTTCAAAAAGTTTTTCATTTCGAAATTAATATCAAACTGAAAGGAAATATCATCATCTGAAATGTATTCAAAATTATACTCTAATAGGATTGTCTTTACAAACTTATTTATTTATTACAACATCACACAATTTTTCATAGTGAGAAAGGGGTGTTGTTGCTATCAACTCTCGAGTTGACCACATGAGTTTTATCAGCTGATAATAAGTTTGCGTAATCGTTCTTACAAGTAATTTCATCAGCCGAATCTTTTTCTGTCACTGAGGAATTGTTTCTGACCAACTCTTTCAAGGTTTTGTGCCCATAAGTGGACCTTTTCCTAATCATATTAATAGATGAATTAGGATTATAATAACAATTTTAAAATATTTCAAAACCTAGAGAGCGGGTTTGCAAAACTTGATTGAAAAATGGCTCGAGAAAATTAAAACATAGTGTGGATTCCCCTTCTCGCACAAAATGTCCATTTAGGGTTTGAGGGATAGGTATATATTACTTAAATATTTTACCTTTTCTAGAACCTTTATGTATATCCAATACTGAAATTATCCGAGTCATAATAAGTCCAATGGAAGGAAGGCATGCCAGTAGCTTTAGGTCCAAGACCCATTCTTGGGAAATATTTTATTTTCTACATGAGACGCATGGACAAGATACTTTATGATGTAAAGTCAGGAATGTGAGAAAAATTTTGGCTTTGCCTAAATATATGACAAATATTGAATCCACTCAACAGGAATCCTAGGTGGTTGACCTAAGTTAAACCCACGATGGTCGTGAAATACTTTTCACCTTCTATGGTGACGATTTTACCGTTAACCATAAATCATATTTTTTAATGCAAGGTGGATGCATGATCCTTAACTCGATGCAACCAAGGTCTTCCCATGATTAGGTTGTATGATGGTTGTATATTTATTACGCAGAATTCTACATCAATTGGTATGTTGGCTACGTAAATCGTTGATCGGAAGCTACCCATAATTTCTCGACGAGAATTATCAAAACCTTAGACACTTAGGTCTGATGGAATGATTTATCGGCGGAGATTCTAATTTCTTGCAGAGTCCTCCATGGATATATGTTCAATGCTGAAACATTTTCAATTAGATCCAGGGGGATAATCTTTTCGGTCGTTTTTACATAAATATAAAGTGCTTTAACATGGGTTTCGTCAAGAGCATGTAAATCTTTATCCGCGAATCCTGTCATATTTATTTGTGAAGTTGCTGAGATAATTCCAACTAACTCATCAAGAGATGTGTTAGCTTCTGATAGCCTTTCTTAACTCATTTAGCATGGTCTACCTGTTTTCTATAGAGTATATCAAGATTTTCCAAATAGAAGTATTGACATTCGTCTTCTTTAGATGAGTAAGAAGACTATCACCCCAGTTTTTGAGCTATGGGCTCATTTTCCTTTCTCGGGCCATTAGATGGTCTAGAAAGATTAGCCATATTGGCTGGGGTTATTTTATAATGTTGGGTTGAAGTCACATCTTCTACGGGTTACTAAGGCTTCGTGTCACACATTTCTTGAAAAATTGGCATTGGCATTATCATGAATCCACCACTTCTGAGATACTATAGGTGAAGGTGGAATTATTCGATCCTTCTTTTTAGACCATTTATTGATCATATTAAGTTCAAGGAGGTTAATAGGTTCGTATATGGAGATCATATTCACCTAGTGATTGGGTAACGGATTTTTCGCAATCTCGTGTTTAAGGATGATCTTTTGATCAATCAAGTCTTAGCACTAGTGCTAAACGGTATTACATTTATCAATAGAGTGACCTTTCATCCGGTGGTATGCACATCATGAACATTCAAATTTTCCAAGGAACTACTTTCCTTCTCTTGGAGTTAAAGGCTTGATGAGATTCTTTGTTAAAGGACAGCAAGAACGTGACTCAAGGTCATATCCAAATTATTAAAAGTTATGGGAGGTCTAAGGGCCTTTACTATCGATGGTTTAGATGTTGTTTGGGCACTTGTCTTAACCGATATAGGTTTGCTCGGACTTGGCTTAAGAAAAGGCAGAGCCTACCAAGCAGATGTGACCTGATGAACTTCGGTATTATCTTTCCTCCAAGGTCACGCAGAAGTACCATACGCCTTTACAGTTTTACCCTATTTTCTTTCCTTTTCAAAGGATCCATCGAGGTTATGACCGGTCTTGAGGTGTTTCTTCATGTTTTTGAAGGTTTTAACGGTGAATCCAACTAAATACTGGCCATTAACGTTATTCAAAATCATATATATTTGTCTTTGTTCACTGGGAAAAAAATATATTTATTCAGCCACAGTTTTCCATCTTTCGATAAAAACCAAAATTTTCTCATGTTCACCTATTTCACATTCTTGAACTTCTTCTCAAGCCGTTTTAAGCTAAGATGCATGATGAACCGTTCTATAAAGGTTGATGCAAGTTCACTGATTGTTTGAATGTATGTTACCTTCTTTTGGTGATAACAACATAAGGTTGCATCATCTAAATACTATGGAAATAGATGGAGGATAGTAGGTTCTCATAGATGTAGATGTGTCATAATCGTCGTGTATATCTAGAAGAAAACGGTTGGGTCACTTTTTCCTATGTGTTTTGACATTTTTCCAATTATGGTGTTCATCAATGCTACATTTGGTTAATTGATTCAACTAAGCTTGAATCTTGGCTTGGTTGGCATTCAATTGAGCCATTAGTACCTCATAATCCGTTAGAGGAACAATCGTTGGGTTCACACCCTCTTAGACGTTATTAGGGTGAACATTGGCATTTCCTAGATTGGTTCTAGTCAACTTGTTATCCTCATCTTCAAATTCATCATAAAGAGAATTTTCTTCCGCGATATGGCAAGTTTGAAGGTTAAACCTAATTGGTGTGAAGATAGGTCGGACACATTATTGTGGTTATCGTGATGAGGATGGCTAATCCTGAACCAGAATAGTGGTCTTGGTTATCAGATTTACTAATACTGCCAACTATTTTGTTACTTGTTGAAGAGTAGTTTTCATTTCAGCAAACTTAGTCGGAGATACCATATCCTTATCATTTTTAAGAGTTCCTTCAGCCATTTCTTGGTGCACAAAACGTCCATCTTTTAGGTCTCTTTTTTGCGGAGGCCGTACTATTCAATGTGACTGACAGACTGCAATTGCAAAGAGAAGCAAATGTAACAAAGTACAAATGCATATGTATATAAATTAAATCATATATAATGGGCATCTCTTTTTGTGATTCAATTAAAACAAACATAGAGTCGTCTATAAACATACTTTGCAATGTTTGTTACAAACAAGTTTTGTTGATATTTTATAGAGAGTCTAAACAGGAAAAATGCTTGACGGAAATTAATGTCTTTAAGTCCAGCAATAGTCTATTCCGACACGAGATTCTTCTTTCGCTTCAGTTTCTTGAAAATTCGCATATTGTTTGAGTATATGGTCAAGGTATTTCATTCTCTTTGACATGATATTCATTTGAAAGGCAAAATTTCATTTTTCGAGATATCCTACATAGATAATATGGTCGATGGGGTTATCCACAGCGAAGACAGCTTCGATAAAGATGTATCTAAAATACTTCAACATTCTATGGGTATAGTATTAAGTAACCCATTCCAAACTCATAATCATGATTAACGGCTTGTCATCCATCATGAAAGTCATTTTCTTGATGGGATACCATAGAAGAATGTCCCAAATTTCATCATATATTTTTTTGGGTCAAATTAGTTTGACTAACGTTATTTTAATGATGTATTAGTAAAACTTTGATTAAGAATAAAGCTAAGTTGTCTAATTGTTTTTGTGCAGGTGCATCAAAAATACGCTAAATTAGACATGAACTGAAACAGGCTATTTAGACATGTTGCTAGTTAGACGTGCAGTCTAACAGATGCGTAGTTAGACGTGCAATCTAATAGATGCGTAGTTAGACGTGCAGTCAAACATATGCGTAGTTAGACATGCATAGATGCGTAATTAGACGTGTAGTGTAACAGATGCGTAGTGACGACGAGAACGAGCCCTTGGACTTCTTGAAGAAATGCCTCATTCTCAAGGCGAGACTCAAACTATCATAACTGAGCATATTATCAATGAAGAGGCTGATATATCATAGGAACATCTGAACGAGAATGAAAGGACCGGTGCAGAGGAACGAGAATTGTTCGATGGTTATGAAGTGCGGGGGCCTTGTGCTAAGGAGTAGTATTGTATTCCAAGACAAGACTCAGAGAGTATTGAAAAAGCCTTGGAGATAACTTCTGCTGACGAATTAGCATCAAGTCTTTTCTCCTCATAATCTGAAGGTAATGAGAATGAGGATGGGCAAGATGAAGCTCATTTGAATCCATCTTTCGTAGCGGACAAGGGTCTTTCCTTCTCTCATCAAGTTTAAAATCCTGAACCGACCGGTATTGAACTTCCTCCTCCAGAACATGTTGAAGTTCAGAGATTCAAGCAGACGAGTCCCACTCATTCCACTTCAGGTACGTTCACTAAGACTAAAGAAGCCTCAATCCGTACTCGTAAAACCAAAGATAAGATTTTCGAAGAACCGGTCGGTAAAAATGATCAAATAGGGTCGGAGATGTCTATTCAGATTAGTTTCCATCATGTAAGACCTCCGCGATGTGCTCGTATTAGCTCTCATATCTCCACTCCTTCTCAGTCTAAGGAAGAGACTCTCCAAACTTAGACTATCTGACGCATAGTCATGGAGGCCATGGCTCTGTGGCGCAAAACTTTTCAAACTATCAACTCTAGGTTGGACCTGATAGAAAGCTCATCTGTAGTATTAGACGGTAACCTTGACAGAAACAATCAAGAAATGTATCGGATGAGACACGTGTTAAACAAGGTGGAACATTTCTTCAGCAAATCTCTCAATCTCCAAAACGAAACCAAGTCTTCAATTGAGGTCCTCGCGTCTCAAATAATAGAAATGGCTAAGTCTCACAATGTTGTTAATGGTAAAAGACTGAAGGAAGCTGAGGTAGTTGCTTAACGCTTTCAAGATGAAGAAAATGCAGCCGCTGAGGTCGGTAATCAAATCGCTGAAGCTAATGAAGATAATATGACCATAGCCCAAATGGCAATTCAACAAGAAAATCAAAACTCTCTCTTCAAACAAAGTCTATGTCGAGGCGATGGTTCTGCTATTTCCCATGTTCGTACTTCACCAAGAAGAAGGTCTACTCAAAATCCCTTCAAGTACCAGGTGTCTCCCGAAAATCATGCTCCTCAAGGTGGCAGGTCTCGCGCTCCAAAAAGAAGGGGTCGTGGAAGAAATTCTGGCGGTGAGAGTATGGTGGACCAGGTCATGGGAGACATTGACGAACAAAAGAAAATATACGCAATGGGGGGACAATAAACTCATCTACATATTGTCTTCTTTAAATCTATAAACTGATTTTGTTGAACAATTTCTTTTTGACTAATTGCATTTCTTGTTTTGACTATGAAATATGGAAACTCAAAATGATGCATGTTAAAATTATTTTTGAACAAACACTGGTTTTGATAATTTTAGAATAAAACTATTAAAAGGGATAAATAGCTAAAAATACATATAGAACTAGCTTTGATAATTTATTCCAAACAATCAAAGAGGGATAAATTGTTAGATCAAAATAGCTAATTGACTTAAGATAATTAGCTAACAATAATAAAAACATAAGGTTTTGAATATTTAGCTTAAATAATCAAAAATGGAGAAATTCTTAAATAAAAGTATTAAATATAAGTGTATAAATAAAGAACTAAACTGTGTTAAATTAAATCTTGTGCAGATTGAAGAAAACAGGAAAGTAAAGAAAGTTGTCCGACAGTTGATCAAAATTGGATTTTGATCAAGTCTAGTATTATGCAAAGAGACGTTTCCGGTTTTATATCCAATTCGATATTTCCAAAATCAGTTTTTTATTACACCGGTATTATAAAGAAAACGTATCCGGTAATTTTCAAGTTTGGTTTTATAAAGAAGACGTATCCGGTAATTTGCATGATTGGTTTTATAAAAAAGACGTATCCGATAATTTGCAAATTCAGTTTTATAAAGAAGACATATCCATTATTTTAGAACTTCGGTATTATATTGAACGTATCCAGTAGTTTGCAATTTCGGTATTTTAGAAACACGTATCCGGTAGTTTGTGATTTCGGTATTTTACAAACATGTATCCGGTAGTTTGCAATATTGGTATTTTACAAACACGTATCTAGTAGCTTATAACTTTGATATTTTACAAACACGCTTCTGGTAATTTGTAAGTTTGATTTTATATTGAGAGGCATCCGATATTAAATCAAGTCGATATTTTATGGAACGCGTCCGATATTTTATACCTCGGTTTTATATTGAAAGCATCTGGTAGTTTATCCAGATCGGTTTTTGGATAAACGCTTCTAGTTTCACCTCACTCTCAAGCCTTCCAGTATTTTATATCAAATTCAATATTATCTCAAAAAGATTCCCCCGTTAGTTTATCCCAATCGGTTTTTGGATAAACCTCTCTAGTAATTTATCAATTCAGCTTTATATTAAGCATACCCGGTAGTTTACCACTTCGGTCATACAAGGTGCTTCCAAGTTCAGCATTCTGGCTAAGCATTTTCTTGTACCTGATCAATATTAATTCCCAAAAAGCATTCATTGTGAGCAGTCTGACATCACAGTAGAATTTGACTTATGCAAGACTACATTGAACCAAGACAAGTCAAACCTTTTGAGTTATATGTTCCTCGTATATTGCAATCCCATTAATGAATATTTTGGCTTAATATCATCCATGTACAAACAAGATTAAATAGGATCCTCTCCGATGTACTTTCCTAGAAATCAGCCAATCAAATAAGGACTAGCGTCCTATGAAGAAAATATATCGTTGCAGCTTGACTATTTAAGAAGAAGATAAAGGACAATTTTCTTAACAAGATTTTCACGTTTCTTTGAACGAACAATTGCTTTTACAACCTTTTGAAATATTGTTATTCATAACTCTATCAAGCTCTCAAAGTTATTAAAGATTGCAAGTTTTCCAGAGTGTTAAGATTGCATTACATACTGCCTATTCTGTGTGATTTGGTCAACATTGAAAGTTGACAGAATTTGTATATGTTCAATAGTGTGAGTGTTTTAGGAATTCGAAAACAGGCAGTAACTAAGTCCTGGTTATTCTACTGGATTTATACAAGTGTTGTATTTAAACCAAATTTTCTAGTGAATATCCTTCTGAAGGTTAGAAGAAGGGGTGACGTAGGAGCTTTTATTACGAACATCCATAAAATCTCTTGTCTCTTGTGTTTCTTTCTTTCAATCATATTTACATATTACTTCAAATCTATACAAACTATTTCGCTCTTGAACTCGGTTCAAGAGTTTGTGAAGAATAGAAACGGATATTAACTTCTAATAAAGGTAATATCAAACAAAGTGTGTGTAAGCGTTCAACATAATCAGACTTAGTCTCTATCGTTATACCCAATCCTAAAATAGGGTTTCTAACGAAATCATGTACACATGATTTCTTGACCTATCAACAAATAGGGTTTATGACGGAATCGTGTACGAATAATTTCTCACACCTATCAACGAATAGGGTTTCTAATGGAATCATGTGTAAATGATGTCTTGACTTATCAACAGATAAGGTTTATTTACGAAATCGTGTACGAACGATTAATGCACATATCAATAGATAAGGTTTCCAATGGAATCATATACAAATGATGTCTTTACCAATCAATATATAGGGTTTATGAGGGAATCATGTACGGACGATTTCTCGCACCTATCAACAAATAAGGTTTATGATAGATTCATGTAGAAATGATGTCTTGACATATTGAAAGATAGGGTTTCTAACGGAATCATGTACGAATGATTAGTGCACCTATCAATAGGTAGGGTTTCTAACATAATTAGGTATAAATGATGTCTCCACCTACAGAAAGATAGGGTTTTTGTCGACATAGTCATACACAAATGATATCTCGATCCATCGACATATCGTGTTTTGAGGGTACCTAAATATAATTAGGGTTTTTGGAACCTAGACATAACTAGGGTTTGAAAATAGGATTTTGTATAAACAATCTCAAGTACCTATCAAAAAAATAGGGTTTATAGTACCTAAATACAATTAGGGTTTTTAGCGGAATCATATAAAAACTATCTATCGCACCTAACAACAAATAGGGTTTTGAGTACTTAATTACTATAAGGGTTTTTAGCAAAATTGTATAAAAATTATCTATCGCACCTATAAACATATAAGGTTTTGAGTAACTAACTACAATTTGGGTATTTAGTAACGGGATTGTGTACAAACAATTTCATGTACCTATCAACATGTAGGTATTTGAGATACCTAACTACAATTAGGGTTTAACAACGGGATTGTATACAAATAATCTCACATTCCAATCCACAAAGAGGATTATGATATCTCATTAAATTAGGGTTTTGATACCCAGGAACAACTAGGGTTTTGATTCCTAGTCAAAACTAGGGTTTCAATACCTGGGAACAACTAAGGTTCTTAGCGAATTGTATAAAAATGAATTATCGCACCTATCAACAGATAGAGTTTTGAGCTACCTAACTAAAATTAAGGTTTAATAATGGGATTGTGTACAAGAAATCTCATGTACCTATCAACATATAGGATTTAGAAGACTCGATTTTTATTAATTTTCTTTTGCAGTATTGGTCTTCGCTCTAGGTCTTTCAATGGAATATTACAACATTATCCTTGTTTCCCTTTATTTTCAAAATGTCCTTCACAACTATTTGAAATTCATCAGTCAATGGTTTAAATGAATCATGTTTTTGGATAAAAAAAACCTTTTTTTCCTAGTTCCTATCCTTATTTATCTCTTTTCTTTTGAGATTAGAGTGAACCTTGATACATTGAAATGAATCATGACATTTTCAGATTTAAAACGTATCGGGGATATATTTTGAACGTATTTTTCATCTTTTGTGATGATTTTACTTTCATCAAGGAATACGATTTATTTTCCCCCAACTTTCGAGATATTGGCTATTAATTCGATCTCGTGTTCAAACGATTATCCTTAATCATAACCCTCGAGGAATGCGGTAACATTTAACCTTTTGATAAAAGAGTGCAACTTATTTTTGTTTGCTCATCCCTAAATCGCATTTCTTGAAAGTTCAACTCATTGCAAAAAATTTTGGAGAGGTCTTATCAACTTTCTTCTTTGGGTTATCATTTGCAATTTTTCTATTTTTTTCTTTTGTTGGCTTGCGAGTGTATCTAGTAGAATCGGTACATCCTGTTCTTACCAAATGCAATGAAGATTCAGATCTTGGGTAGGCATGGATGGAGATTTCATTACCTCAATCATTTGAGATGTTTTCATTTTTCATTCCCGAGTTGTATTTTGTAGAATCGGTACACTCTACTTTTGTCGTAGCAATCTAGATTAAGATCTTGGGTGAGCACGAATGGTGATTTCAATACCTCAACCAACACAGGAACATTTTTAATGTTTTTAGAGTTCTTGAGGTTTATTCTGATTCTCTTTTTGGTATTTTCATTTTTTAGTTTTTTTTCTTCTTCCCAAATTATATCACCTTATTTTAGGTCTCTAGGTTTGACCTTTCTATTGAAGGTGTCAGACATACGTGTTTGGTAGGCTTGGGTCTTACACAAAGCATTTAACCTCTTGTCCTCAATTAATGTTAGTTGGTCATATCGAGATTTGAGCCAGTCTTCTTAGATTACATGTCTCTCTAAGAGTACTCTTAGGGTTGAAATCTCGATTTCTATGGATACAGCGTCCATGTTATAAACCTGGGAGGAGGGAGTTTTTTCCATAAATGATCGAGTGGTTGTGCGATATCACCTTAAGGCATATGGAAGCTTTTCGTGCCAATCCTTGTACATACTTTATGTTCTTGATTATTCTAATCATGTTTTTGTTTGCTGCTTCAACTATTCCATTGGTTTGGGGTCAGTAGTGAGATGATTTATGATGCTCAATTTTAAACTCGTCGAGTAACTATAACACTTTTCCTTGGAAGTGTCGAACGTTATCTAAAATTGGGGCGTGAGGTACTCTGTATCTAGCGATGATTCTAGTTCGGATGAACATTTCCACTTGAGATGATTTCAAGACTTTGTAAGAGGCTGATTCAACCCATTTGGTGAAGCAATCTATATCTATGAGTATGAACTCGTGTCCATTTGACGCGTGGGGATAGATTTTTCCAATGAGGTCAATGCCCTATGTAAAAAGGGCCTATGGGATGTCATGTTGTAGTTGGTTGAATACTGACGTAGTGCGCACGTTCCTTAGCTCGGAAATTGTTTGAATATTCTCCATACACAATGTACTTCTAGAGAGTATCGTACCAAGGTTTAACATTATCATAGGAAGCTATTGTTTGCTTCTCAAAAAAAGGTCGTTGATTTTGTTGAATCCGAAGGGGTTTGACTTTGATTCCGTCAAGAATTTAGGTTATGGTTGTTAAAGTAGCCAAGGAGTCCGTGAAGCGATTTTGGCTTCTTGGAGAGTGGACAAATGTTATGTGATCGAATTTGTCCATGTGTTTGTTCAAGTGGGCATGGTAGGGTTTCAGGTTTTCCCCTCTCACTTGCCACGTGCCATTGGCTTGAGATATAACCAAGTTGGACTCACAACCTACTTCCAGAGTGGTTTCTCCTTTCTCATCAGCCAACTTGAGACTTAAAAGAAATGCCTCGTATTCTGCCTCATTTTTGGAGACAGGGTATTCAAGTTTTATGGAGATTGGATTATATGTCCCTTTTGGGTCAACTTACAAGATTCTAATTTTGTAACCATGCTTTCCGAAAGCTCCATCAAACATCAGTTTCCAAGTGTCTGATGTTATACTAGGGGAACTCAAGTTCATCTTCTAACTCAACAATGATGGGTTGGTCAGCAAGGAAATCCGCAACAACGCTTCCTTTGATAAACTTGTGTACCATATAGGCTATATCTTATTCGGATAACATCATCATCTATTTGGCTAACCTTGGTGACAGATGAATTTGTTGGAACAAGAAATGGATCAAGTCTAATCTTGATACAAATTTTATGGGGTGGTCTTCCATGTAGTGTCTCAAACTTTTGGTAACCCATGCTAAGGCCCAAAATATTTTCTCAACTATAGTATAATTGATTTCACATTCAGTCATGCTTTTACTGATGCAGTACACAGTTATTTAGAGTTTGTACTATAGAGTTTAGAGTTTTCCCCAATAGGCTTTCCATGGTTATGTCTGTTATAATAAGGTATAAGATGAAGGTTATGCCATCTTTAGGTGGCATGAGTATGCAAGGGGATTTTAAATAATTCTTGATTCTGTCAAAATCTAGTTGATAGTCTTTATCCCTTACGAATTGCATAAGCAATGGGTTGCATATCATGGTTAACTTTAAATGGGAATTTACCCCAACCACGACAATGTATGTGTCATATCTGACAACTCGTCGCTAAAGGGTGGGTCCATCATGGTTACCTAGTTTTTCTACTCGCAATATCACTCGGTTTGTAACAAGGTGTCATTCCACATTGACATCTTTGCACGTATGTGTAGAAGTACTGATCTTGATCGAGTACATATTTGTAAGAAGATGGTGATGTACCATTTACAAATAAAGGCTCTTTAAAGAAATATAGATAAAACATATGCGTCTTTTAATGTGTTGTACCTTGTAAGACAAACATATTAAGTGTGAAATCGAGGTTTGATGGTTTCAACTTTGGTCCCCTGGATATCCCATAGCTTAACACGTGTGGTCGACACATGGAAATATGGTCCTAGAGTGGCTCGCGGTTCGATGGATTCAACCTTAATTTTCTTACTAGGCACCATTTTAAAATAAAACATTATTTTAAAAACTTTTGATAGTACCTAGTAGCTTTTTAAAATTAATTATGCAAAAATAATTAACTTTATTCAAATTTTAATAATCTAGTGATTTGCTATAATCAAATGTTGATTTCATCGTTAATAAAACCCGATTTAAATTAATTAAACATAATTAATTTAAGAAAGATTATTTATTTAACGATAGAGTTTCCAATTTATTTTAGAAAATTCAATAAAAAAAAGTGTATGTGGACAAAAGTATTTTACATTAGAGTTCATTTTGGTTTGAATTATTGGTAATACTCGGAAAAGGGATTTTGTGTTATGTCCTTCATACCCGTTAAAGGACGTTCTCTACTTTTTAAACTTGGCTTTTTAAAAATCGGTTATATAAAGTTTTGAGTTTTAACTTATTATTCTTCTGGTCCTAGTAATGCTTCTAGGTTTTTATTGTTATTTAAAATAATGAAACAACAATATTTAAATGCTGGTATATGTTGCGTATGATAACTATGGTTGAAATACCTGAACAATATCAATCATTTTTAAGGGCATTAGGGTTTAAAAATAAACATCAAGCAAGCCCTTGTTGAAATATTTTTGTGGATATATCACAAAAATATTTAAAATACATTTTCTAATTTTTGGGGATTTTTAGAAAATGATTTTGAGTCCCAAAATTACAAATAATTTTGGATTTTGAAAAGTGGAACCAAACAACACTTAGAACTGAAGTCCTAAGGTTTGGGTCTGATTTTATTGATTGGGGTTCAAAGACCCTCGGTCTGGGTTCTAGAGCTCTTAGTTTGAGTACCGGAGGCTCTTGGTCGGGGTGTAGGGATACTCGGTCCCAAGGTATATATACATTAGATTGGTACGTGTTCAAAAAGTAGTAATTTGGCTGACTTTAAGAGTCAGCCTTTCAGTTTACTTCACAAAGAAACTAAAGAAATAAAATAGAGTATTCACAAACTAAGGGTCCAGTGTTTGGTTATGCATGAGGAAAGGGCCACAATAACTATGTCATAAAATAATGTTCGGTTCTTCTTAGTTGGGTTGGGCGGGTTCGACCAGAAATGCTATGCTTACACACAAGACTACCCCTCTTCCCGAAAGCTTCGCGGGGACTACTTTACGACGACGGACGACCGCCCGTAGGGGGTTTACTGCACAAGGCCCCTGCAGAGGAAAAGCCTTATCCCAGCGAATAGAAGATGCTCAGCTCCGCACAACATAGGGATTGGCACGCTTTCGAGAAGAACATAGAATAGTAGAAGATCCAGCATGCGGAACACGGCGATCATTAGAAATTCACGAATTAGAAATGCTGTAATATACTCTTTCCCATAACTTCTCATACCAGACCAACCCACTAAAATGCAAATAGGGATCAGAAATGTGGTCAATATCACGAAGAATAAAGAGATACCGTCTATACCCAAATCCAAATTGATGTTTTCATAAGGAAGCCATCGAAGGCTTTCCACAAATTGAGATTTGGCCGTAGAAGGATCGAATTGTATCCGAAGAACAAGAGAATACAAAAAAGTTATAAGAGAGGCGCACAGACCAATTAATCGTATCGGTCGTATTCTTGAATTTGGAATGAAAAGAGGAGTAATGCTTCCTAGCACGGGACATAGAATAGGACCACTTAGATCAGAATAGCATTCTAAGAAATGTTCTAACATAGAGTCGAAGATTGAAGAGATTAGTTGACAACAGTAAAAAGAAGGGCGCCTAATTCCAATACAATAGGGGTCTATCAGTGCAAGTCAGCTGAACACCGTGATTTTTGAGTGGGTAGGGGCATCAAAGCCTGTCTCTTTTAGAGACAAAAGATATAAAGTAGGGGCTATTTTAGCCCTCGTTTTCCAGACTTTGGAAGACTGATCAAGGAAAAGTCCTGCCCCTTTTGAGTTTGGATACATCGGGCCCCGCCTTCAATCCAGCCTCCATCTGGATCAAGCTCTTCCATCTTTAATAGAATCCTTCTTTTTCTTTCAAGAATGGAGTTAGCCTTTTGCCAAAGATCCTTCAAATAAGGCTCCCCCTTCCCCTGTTACTTACAGAGGAGCTGAACTGAACATAGATTTGTGATAGGCTTTCGCCTCCAATCTGCGGATCAATAGGGGACTCCACAGGAGGTCGTCGTTGGAAGTGGAAGGGGAGGCCGGGATAAATCCTTCCACATGTCCTTGATCTGGTGCCTGCGGCAGCACTTCTTGAGGCGCGCTCCCTCTTGAGCAGAAGCTAAAAACGGAAGAACCGCTTCAATTAATTCATTGATCATGATGGATTTAGAAATAATGATTCCCCCCAGACATCTTAACGGAGTTAAGCCTGTAGGAGTAGTGAAGAATGTTAGTTACTTTTTTGTTGTTTTTTACCAACTACAAGCATGGGAAGTGAAAGAAGCACAATGAGACTGCCCAATTCTTCTTACATACGGAGCACTCACTGAGAAACTTACCTAATCAAACAAAATAAAAAAGAGAAGTTCGACTTGCATGTGTTAAACATATAGCGTTACACAGTTTTAAGTCTCAATCCCCCTAGTAAAGTAAGGGCAGATAATTTTATCTCTTAGGCGAACGAGGGTTACCGGCTCTACGACCTCGCAAGGCACTACTGTGGAGCTCTTTGGGCCTGCCGCTTTCTCAATCGAAAATATCAACTGTCAAGATGAACGATTTCATTATCTATGTTATTTCAGGATTTATTTTCCAGATCGGAATCCGAGGCCTATGGGATCATATGGCTCTTTGTCCCTATTTTTACTCCTGTATCGGGAATCACAATAGGAGTACTAGTCATTTTGTGGTTAGAAAGAGACCGCAGGGATACAAGAATGTATTGGACCTGAATACGCCGGTCCTTTGGGAATGATTCAACAAGCTCCAGCAGATGGGACTGCTTTTCAAGGAGGATCTTCTCCGAGAGACTCCTTTATTCAGTATCGGACCATCTATAGCGGTCATATCAGTTCTACTAAGTTATTCAGTAATTCCTTTTGACTTGAGCCCTGTTCTAGCCGATCTCAGTAGAGGTCTTTTTTTATGGATCGCCATTTCAATGCTCCTATTGGACTCCTTATGTCAGCAGGATATGGATCAAATAATCAATATTCCTTTTTAGGTGGTCTACGGGCGGCTGCTCAATCGATTAGTTATTCAATACCATTAGCGAACATTGTCTTATCAATATCTCTACGTGCGATTCGTTGGGACATGGGCTTTTTACCTAATTCCTCTGCTTTTCTAGGAAAGAGGTTGAATCTGTTGAATAGATATCTTCATTTTTTTATTCATCATTCGGGTCTTTGAACGAAACTATCTAGAAAAAAGAAAAAGACCTTCTAAATTAGCAGTAGAAAGATGGAGTCTCATTCCAAATGTACAAGACTTAAGAAAATAATAATAATAGAAACTGTTTACCCCGATTCGTCATTATGGCTTGAAGCGGGTGCAAAAGATCCACGGTTTGAGGTTTTTACTCTTGTATGTATTACCATACCGGGGATCGAGCAAAAACGAGTGGGCGGTTAGGAAGACCAAGGTACACAAAGGATTAGTAATGGAGATAATGGTTGTTATCCAAAGAGAGATCTCTGCATAAAGGGAATCCTAACGGGGGCTTTAAGTTGGTAGAAATGATCAAGCAGTACTTACCCATGATTCCGATCCAGAGTATGCTCCTATCCACTTATTAAAGAAATGACTATCAGGAACGAAGTAATCCTTTCTTTTTTTGTCCCCTTTTCTGATTCGAATAGAAAAGAAAGAATGGAATAGCAATAAAAAATAAAAAAGAGATCTTTCTTTTTCTTTCTTCTATCCATATTCATAGAGATCGAATGATTATCATGATTCATGAACTAATGGAATGTTTAATTCTTTTTTGTAATCGAAAGATATGGGTCTTCCGTTGTGGAAGGAACGTTCTGTTCTGAGTTGGAGGTTGAGACTGAAAGCGAGCAACCTCGTTTTGCCCTTTCCTTCAAGGCTTTCCTTAAGAAATAGAAATAGGAACGAGCAGCAAGCTACGGCTTCAAAGCCAAGCGTAGAAAACTCCACTCCTGCGCCCAACTACTAGTAAAGGGGCGTCGAAAGCTTCCGTTTGCTGGGCAGGGAATGGAAGGAGAAGTGTCGCCATCAATTGGATCTCGAACACGAAATAAGCTCTCTCGCGAAGCATGCCTTTATTAAAAAAAAATATTATTATTACGAATCAACTGTCTTAGACTTGACTACAGAGATCGAACTCGAACATAAAAACGTCTTTTATATCTATTAAAGATAGGAATTAACCCATGTAGTAAGAAATAGGTAAATGATTGACTTGAAGAGGCATATTCATAACAGCCTATGCTCGTGGATATCTTCTACCTTCTACTATGGATTAACCTATGTCCATTCCTTACTCCAACAAGGCATTCGATTCCGAAAGACCAGATTCAATAGCTACAGCCTATTTCTTAAGAGCACCAGCCTTTTTTTATTCCTTCTTCTTGCAAAGAGCGCTAGGCACCTTTTTCAACTATCTCATTAGCTAATGCCCAAGTTGCTGATTCATGTGAGGCTGCTAGTCTTTTCGACGAATAGGTTCCTGGAGATTGAATGGACATCAACAGATCATCAAAGGAAAGGTCAGATCAATAGCTAAGATATCCCACGCGCATTAGATCGTCCAATAGCCGTTAGATCCCCTTCTTTGAATGCCCGCAGATCAGCTCCAAGGAGACAGATTTTGAGGAGGGACTGATAGCAGCTTTCTGCCAATCGCTTGAAGGCAGGGAGTTGAAATAAACCCCACATTTATCGAATAAGCGCTTTTCGCTGTTAGGAAGATTTCGTTTAACAGATTCACAGGTGCCTACCTTTCTCGTAAGATCCCTATTTCGTACCGCCCTTATGTGAGAGAAGGGGGCTGCCTTTCTTTATTACTCTTTCAAGACCAAGTCAGGCCCAATTCCCTTTGATGACGTCTTCCTTTTGGACAAGAAGCAAATGGACACAAATCCCGGTCTTTCATTCAAGTGTGTCAAATCAGATCCCGTAAAAGGAAGAAGGTCTTAGGAAATCCCCTATTTCGCGTGTTCACGAATAGGCTACAAGTAGCTGTCGGCCGTTCTGTTCTATCATTCCATGACTTCATATGAGCTACTGAGGAGTAAGCAATGATCTTCTTAAGATCGATCTGTCTTCAAGTAGTCAAGGAAGTATATATTATAGCAATTGCGCTTAAAGTATAAATGAAAGGAGTGAAACAAAGTGTCGCTCCGGGAAAGATGGGTATTGAAAATCTTAAAAACCCGTAGGTTCCCAATTTTAAAAGAATTCCTGCCAAGATGACGGATCCTGCCGTAGGTGCCTCTACATGAGCTTCAGGTAACCAAATATGAACTGGTACCATAGGAACTTTGACGGCGAAAGAGGCGAAAAAAGCAATCCATAGAAAGATTTGGCGCCGCTCCCTAAATTCTGTGGTTAATAATATTTGTAAATCGGTGGTTCCTGTTTGGACAAGAATCAACAGAATAGCTAATAACATAAAAACAGATCCAAGTAAAGTATAAAGGAAAAACTGATATGCTGCCTTGATCTTTCTTTGTCTCGAGCCCCATACCCCTATAATAATGGTAGAGTAAGGATGGGCCAAACAAAAAGAGGTTTTTCCGTCAAATTAATGCATTGATTTAATTAAGGCTGTGGAAACATCGTCTATCTCTCTGGTCAAGTGGCTCTGCTGGAGAGGATCTTGGGATTTTTTGAAAGGGGTTCCCTTGAGCTCTCGCTCTTACTCTTTCTATCAGTCGTGTTTTTGACTTTATCTCTGAGCTGGATTCCGTCAACTTGCTTGATTCACTAACCTCGCGTTCTCATCCACTTTAAGGTCAGGTCAAGTCGAAGCAAAGCGTTTTCCTTCCTCTTCCTATCGGAAAACAAGAACCTGCCAGCAAACTTCTCTCTAGTGGGCTTCACCTGTACACTATCCTTCCTGACCTTAACCTCGACTCTACTCTCCAAGCTCACTGCTCAACCAAAGCCTGTGGTCTTTCCATCCACCTTAATAAGATAAGATAAGGTCCCAAAAGGCGAAATCTCGGTAAGCTTGATGACGACTTCCGTTTTGTGAGAGTAGACGTGCGGATGAAGAATGAATTGAAAGGCGGGCGTGCGCACGAGAGGATTCTCGCTTTCGTATATAGAAGAATGGATTGGCAAACCACTCGAACAAAGCCCTTAGCTTCTGGCTTCATTCATTCGACCTGGAATTTAGGATTTGCTTTCGAGGAAGAAAGCGAGAGCTAGCTTAGGGGCGAAGCGGTCAATCTTATGCTTTTTGAAGTCAAGGTCTTTTCTTTCGTAGCGGAAGTTCAAAAACTATGATAACGAATTTATCATCCTTTGGGGGCTCGTCAAAAATGGAATGACAACTGGGAGCTGGACTCTACTACATTCACTATTAGCGAGAGGTGAGACTACACCGATGCAACGATAGAAAGAAAAGTCAATCAACCCCGGTGTTACCGGTGTAGGTAGCTGCTACTCTTTTTCTTCCTATTGCTGGGGTTATGGTGTTTGCTGTCCAGAAACTGCAGGAGTTCCGGTTGACTTTGAAGGCAGAAGAGCTAGCTCGACCATCCATCGGAAGAGGGTCGATGTAATTGAGTCGACCACAGGGTTCAGAGCGAATATCTGAAAACAGAAGGAAGAGTTTCCTGAAAGAAGCACATAGTGGAAAGCTCTTTCCACACGGGCACATAAGAAGAAGAGGGCTCGGTCAATCCCTTGATCTTTTCCTTTTTTGGGTTCTGGATACAAAAAGCTTCAAAGGCTGGTGGAATAAGTCTGGAGCTCTTGGTGAAGGTGCAGTTCTAATGAGATATTTCGGATATTTTAGAAGGTAAGGGCTGCCGTAGTGTTGGTGCAGCTTTTCTTTCGGAATGCACTTGCCATTTCGATTGCTTATCGGTATTTGCCCACCACTTCCCATTGATTGTGCTTTGGCTCAGTAGTTGGCTTCTGATCAACCACTACCTCCCACTTACTTTTGGAAGCATGTGTCTGTTGTGCAACCCTTTGTCATCCTCGTGAGGCTGTAGGACTCACATGGAATCGACCCGAACCTTTCAATTCACTGTTGAGCAGGTCGTCCTAGATGCAAAATTGGCTATCCTTTGTCCAGCTGTGTCTTTTCGTCTATGGGATGCTGGATCACTACCCGCACCTCAGGCTGAACTATAGCTTGACTCTCTATATTATATGGCTTTTCTTCTTCCAAGTCAAGCTCAGCTAACTCCTTCATAAGTTCCATTCGCATCTCCGGGGTAAACTTTTGATCCACCTCAAAGCGCGCTTATTCTTGATAAGGCGGGACTCTTATTTCCTCTTTTTCTTTCTTACTTTTTGACAATAACTTCCTTTGACTTATCTGTACCGGAAGACAAGTCGTAAAACTGAGCGTCTGAATAAAAGGACTCAGTCACCGTGAACGGCCTAATGTCTGCGTGAATCCGCCTGCCCATTTTGAACAGAAAGCATTGGCGTAGAAGTAAAAACTTTTGAAAGGTGGATCCAAGGTCGCCCAAGTAGCATTTTTGAGTAGGGGCGTTGATAACGTAACAGACGACTTTAGACTTTAGTAAGAATTGGATATCTAAGTCCAGGTCAATCATCCCCATAGTACGTTGTCCTCCTTGAGGAAAGCCTTTCATCATTCAATTGCATATAGAAAGACACAACCGAAACGTCGACGCCACTTAATACCTGGTCAAATAGACTTGGGGCTACCGCAGGAAGTCAGCTTCGCCTGTGACCTTAAGGAATACAAAATGTTACCCGGAATTCGTAGCATGAGCCTGCTATTCTTTCCTAAATCCGTTTCACCGTTAACTAGCTAACTCGATGGGACGTCAACAGCGGGAATGCCAAATGCAAGACCTGGACCTGGTTCACGCAGTCAAGCAAAGCTTTTAAGAGGGCACAAGTTCTGAACATTCTACAGCCTAAGTGATAAGATTGTGTTCTATCTCTAGAAAGCTTAAGCGCTAAGTTGAAGTGTAATTCTACAATTTCTGTTAAAATTGTACGGGTGTTATCGAGCAGGAAATAAGTCTCGATCGGATTGTGTTTGTATTCCTTAGTGAATATCCTTCTCGCGGTTTCGAGAGGAAGGGGTGACGTAGGAGCTTTATCTCCGAACATCCATAACATTTGTCTTGTTTCTTGTTTTTCGCTTACTTTACTTTATTACCGATCTTCAATAACCGCCTCGACCGACTCTACATTACCTAAACCGAATTACTAAGATCCAAAACCGATCTAGCAACTTCCAAACCTGTCTTACTCAAATCTGATTCTGCCTATCTTATGAGTGTGCTGCTTCAACCTAAAACAAACCACTTCCGCGCTTGAACCTGATTCAAGGGTTTGTCATAGTTTGTGTAGTATTGAAACCCCGGTAGCAGCAAAGCCCTCTTTCTCTTCGGGAGCTTTCGGCTATAAAGAATGGATTTTTCTCCTCGTTCAGGCTATTGGGATCGATCCCTTCAACCCTGCTTGGCATGGAAGGTCGCAAGAGAAAAGAAAAACGATTCTTTTTAGCAGCTTTTTCAACCTCCCCGAGGTAAGGAAGTCAAGCAACCACTAGCCTTTTTACCTACTATGGCTTGAACCGGGTTCCGAAAAAGAACTGACCGGTCTTTTACTTTTATTATTGATAACAAAGAGGGAAAGCATCATCCCTATCAGACTGTCGCTAAACAAAAGCAATGATTTTTCACATTCAAGCATGAAAGAGAGTGCGACTTGAGCAATCAAAGCTACCCCCTCAATGCTGACTACGAACAGTTGACAGAAAATGATTCTGCCCTACTTGAATCAATAACCTATTTTAGAAA